>NC_135726.1:9428393-9651006 GCF_964656455.1 Halichoerus grypus
TATTTATTTGACAGACAGAGAGACACAGCGAGAGAGGAAACGCAAGCAGGGGGAGTGGGAGAGGGAAGGAGCAGGCTTCCCGCTGAGCAGGGAGCCCGATGTGGGGCTCGCTCCCAGGACCCTGGGATCATGACCCAAGCTGAAGGCAGATGCTTAACGACTGAGCCACCCAGGCACCCCTAAATAAAATCTTAAAAAAAAAAAAAAAGTCAAGTTCTTGGACAGCAGAGGTAGGAAAGCAGGATCTGGAAGGATACAGTGAGACGGAGAGGACCAGTAGGCTTGGAAAGCAGTACTGGAGGCCAACTGCAATGGCTGAGTTTCAGTCTCTTGTTCACCTGGCGTAGGGCAGGCGTGGAGCCAGGTGGTGTGATGGACAGGCCCTGGGCCTGGGAGTCAGAAGAACTGTGCTCACATCTTGATATTGCATGGCCTTGATTATGTTACTAATTTTTCTGAGCTTTAATTTTCTCATCTATAAAATGGGAATAATAAAACCTCAGAGACATTTTGAGGAATAAACATGATTATGGATATATAGGGACTAGAAAAATGTCTGGCTATCATGGATCTTCAATAAACCGTGGATACTGTTATTACTCACTGTTCTGGGATGTGTGATTCTTAGCTGGATCTCCAGCATCTCAAGGGTGTGCATTTTCCTAAGTGGGGTGTGTGGGTACAGGAAAAATTTGCTCTTCCTTCGTGCCTGCCTCCCCCAAAAAGACATTAGGAGAGTAAGTGTGCCCCCACACAGGAGTATGGCCTCTCGCTCTCTCCCCTCTACTCAAGTAGCAAAGAGACAGGTAACCGCAAAAGCTAATTTATCTGAAAGAATTGATATTTTTCTCTTTCCGCCATATAATTTCTTAATGACTCCTAAGTTTTTAGATCCTCTAAGTTTATTCGTTGAAGTTTCTTTTTCCTGCTTCTAAAAGGTAGCTGCCCCCTGACCACTGTTTTGGAAGTAAGGAAACCTGGGGACTTTTCTATAGGCTCATAAAGACAGCGTGCCAGAAACAAGAAGGTATGGCAGGGGGCAGGGGGGACTGCACATGCCAAGACATCCTTATTGGTTATGGCAAATGTGAAACAGGCTAGAAAATCAGAGGCCCTGGAAAAGACTTATAAAAATAACAACGTGAGAGCTTACAGGCAAGGAACATGAAAGGGAGGCTGTGGGTGGCATCTGAAACATGTCGGAGACTGGGCTGGAAACTCGCCCTGAGCTGCCCTTGCAAAGTGACGCCTCTTTGGAGGTTCCTCCAATGGCCCCCATAATGGACAGGCCAAGGTGTGGCCCTGCCCACGGACACACGGAGAGTTTTCAGTCCCAATTAGAACTGAGAAAGGAGGGGCACAAGTCACAGCCTGTTCCTGATGCTTTCCAACAGGGCTCTGAGAGGGGGAAGTTGGAGAGCTGCCTCAAACAAATGTCTGAGTCATGGAGTAGAAGTGGCAAGTCTCTGTGCAAGAAGACAAAATGGATTTCTTTTTTAATGTTCCAGATAATCCTTTATGGAATATTAAAGAAAAAAAAAAAAAGACCATCACACAGAGATCTCTCACAAGCAACCCTAGCTAAGTGAGGAGAGCAGACCAGATGTCCTGAGTACATGGCTGGATGACTTTTGTTCTTGCCCAGGATCTGTACTATATAACGGGAAATGCCTCTTGAGTTGTTCTGGGAGACGGGGAGGGCAGAGCTGGAAAGTCAGCTTCTGGCCCTGCCTGGCACTCTGCGCACAGTGAAAACACACTCCAAATTTTACCACCTTAGCTCTCTCATTCCCAGGTCACTCTTACATAACTCCAGCAATTAGTCTCTTGGGTTTTATTTCTTAAATTCCATTTTAGTGAAAGTAATGTTGTTCATTCTACTCTATGATTATTTAAAAATAAAATGAAGCTTTATGTTTATGAAGTGGAATATCGTATTTCCCTGGCTCTTAGGAAATCTGTATTAGACTAACTTGAATCAACCACTGAACTGCTCGCACGTGTTCATGAAATGACGGGTGCCCATGAGTCAGGAGAAGGAGATACTCTACGGAAAGCACAAAAATTATGAAACTAGGACATAATGGTGTCTTTCATGATCCCAGCTCGACCACTTACTAACCCTGTGATCTTGAGCAGAGTATTTAACTCCTTAGTGCCCCAGGCTCGTCAACTACAATAACATTTATTCATAGCGTTCATGTAAAGACTGGAAGACAAAACACATGCACAATGG
Organism: Halichoerus grypus; assembly: GCF_964656455.1. Taxonomy (NCBI): domain Eukaryota; kingdom Metazoa; phylum Chordata; class Mammalia; order Carnivora; family Phocidae; genus Halichoerus; species Halichoerus grypus. The sequence goes on from NC_135726.1 coordinate 9,430,630, forward strand.
TTAGCACAGGGTCTGGCAAAATAAGAGTTAATCTGTAATATACATGATTATGATGATGATTACCATCACTTTCATTAATGAATCACTGGTCTCTGACACATTAACAATGTTATGTGTTAGAAAGACTATGTATGACCTTAGGAGTATGACCTTAAGGAAATTACTTAATCCATCTGAACCTCAATTTTCCCTCTTCTGCGAAATACAGAGAATAAAAGGGATCTCATGGGGATTCAAGGACTCGAGAAAGTAGATGCCAAATTTGTCTTTGCTCTCTTGCAAAATAGAGCTGGAAAATTTGAACAATTATTCTGATCTAAACAGAGAGTAGAGTCCGACATTTATAAAGGGCCTACGTAAATAGATGATATTACTGCCACTATTTGCGTTTCTACCGGCCCCTATGCTGAATAATCAATAATAAATGTTGTTTAAACAAATGGTGTAATTTTCCAATCTGTGTTGTTCTAAACCGACCTTTGCTCCTCATTGCCATTTGTAATGCATGCATAATTCATTGATGAAGCAGAAGGAGAAACAAGGATGTTGGTCTAAGTGGCCCTTTTTGGGTTGTTTTTGATGATTTGTTATAACCCTATAAATAAAACAAAACTTGTCATTGTAAATACGTATTGTGTTATCTAGAGGTATATTTAGTGGGTAAAATAATAAAAACTAGCCTGCCTCTCCTAGAAATCTCAAGGTATAATTAATAGCTAGTAAGATTTATTCTAGAGCTTGAGAGCCCTAAAGTAGAAGGAAAACTAAAGGCCACTGTCAACACAAATGCTAAAAGAAATACCTAAAGGGCAGAGCCATTTGCCATTTGCAGGAACTGTTTGCTAGCATACTTATCTGGGAGGTAAAAAGGGAGATTCTCATGGTGGAGCTATGTGTGTATGTATATATACACACATACTTTTTAATAAATCATAAATCAAGGGGTTAGCAGGGCTAACTGGTAACTTCAACTCCTGTCTGTTATTAGTTCTCTCTCTCTCTCTCTCTCTCACACACACACACCCCTCCACCTGGACAGAATTATGTATACGAAAATGTGTATGTGCGTATACATACATAAACACACATACATATATATAAATGTATATATATTTTTTTAAATAAAGCATAGATCAAAAGGCTTTCAGAGCTAGCTCCAGTCAATGCTAACCCCAGTCTGCTGTTTGTTCACCAGCACACACTCACTGTGCAATAAACCCTTTCAATATGGGAGACAAGAGCAAGATGCCCCTCTGTCCCCAAAGGGCACCTCTGTGTGCTCCCTCAGATCATAGCTGATGACATATCAATGAAACGGTGCTTGCTCTGGTCCCGGAGATCAAAATGAGGGCTTAACCTGCAATTTACTCTACAAGTCCCATGATACTTGCCAGATCTGAAGACTTCATTCTAACCTTCCCTGCTGAAAAAATAATCAAATACTCCAGCAAAGATGTATTGACAACTCTTAATTAACCATGCTAATGGGGGTAAGAGAGAGCATGGATAAATGAAATCCACACATAACCTAAAACCTTCATTTGGCATTAATTTCCCACTTCTCCTTCACTAAACCTTGCAGGGGGGTGAGTATGAGTACTTGCTTTAACAACAGAATTACTTGATGTCCACGTCTGCACTGTGCCAGTCATTCGTTTGGACAAGCTAATGAGCAAGGAAGTGGTCCAGAGCACCGTGTGTTCCAAAGGTACTGGGGTTTGGTGGTAATGTTTTTGTATTCTTTTGGATACAAGTAAATATATTTTAGATGGCTTTTAGAATGAGGTTAGCTGGAATAGTTTTGTAGCAATACAGGTTGACCTGCTGGAGACTTTCTGGTTCCTTCCCTATCATTGTTGCTATTCAAACAGAAAGGGAAGGAGGGAAGCCTGGGTGGCTCAGCTGGTTAGCCCCGCATCACGCTCCGCACTCAGTGGGGAGTGTGTTGGAGATTCTCTCCCTCCCTCTCTCTCTACCCTCTCCCCACTCATGCTCGCTTGCTCGCACTTGTGCTCGCTCTCTCTCAAATAAATAAATAATTCTTAAAAAAAAAAAAGAAGAAGGAAAGGAGAGGAGGCATAGGGAGAAGGGCTAACACATGTACAAAGTCAAATGGTCATTGCTTTGAAATGAGCAGCTGATTGCAATGGAAAAATCTGCAGAAAGGGCAAAAGCTGATGCCCACGAATTGACCAAAGCAAAGGGAAGATGAGGGAGAGGAATTTCCCTAAGGGAGAACCTGAACTCACATTTACAGAGCACCCTCTCTGTGTCAGGCCCCGTGCACACCTACTATGATAAGGCACCATGAAATGAGACCGAGGAGGAATCAGGGCAAAGAACAAAAGTGGGCCTCCTCCTCCTTCTTCAAACATCTGGCACAGCCAACACCAGATGGCAGGAACCAGGGCTGAGGGACCTCGGGCAGAGTTACTCCAAACGTCTGCGCCTCGATGGGTCATCTCTGCTCTGCTACCCTGCCTGGTGCAGCACAGACGCCCAGTAAGCAATCCTTCCAATACTAATAACTTGCATCTGCTGGGCACCACCAACTCCCAGGCACATTACAGGGACCATCTCAGTTCACCTTGCCAACAAAACATCTGTTGTTACCCCTGTATTACAGAGGATGGGGGAAAAGCAAAAAGGAAATTAAGCCACGTGCCCAGAGTTACACAGCTAGAAGAGAGCAGTGTTGGGAATCAAACTCAGGCCATCAAGCTCCAGAACGAAGCTCTTAACCATGACATTGGCATTTCTGGAGCTCTCCCTAACATGCCAGACAGTGCGCTCAATGCTCGGAGTGATTTCTCATTTAATCCCCTCATGGCCCTATGAGTTAGAGGTTACTGCTGTTTTACAAATGAGGAAACTGATGTTGGAGAGAGAGGGGCAGTAAATTGCCAAGGTCACAGAGCCAGGGAGTGGGGGTGGTTCGCCCAAGGCCAGGTCTGCTTCTCCAGGTGAAGGTAATGATTCAGAACACAGGTCTGGAGTGGGTTTGAATCACTCTGTGTACAGCTGCTCCCTAGGGACCTGGCCTCAGCCCTCTGATTACTGTAGGACTTTATTACTTTCTGAATTCCCTTTGCTTATCTCACTCACCCCCTTCTTCCCACTTTCCCCTTCCGGTGCCCTCTCTCCCCATCCAGCCTCCCAAGCCCCACCCACAGCCATCTCATCTCTGCTGTAAAATGTTTGTGAAATGTTCACCTTTCAAAAGCTGCACGCCGATTTGCAGTTTGCAATTCTTGGGAAGAAAGGGGCCCTATCTATACAAATAATCAAGTCCCAAATGTTGTTAAAATGATCACTTTGGTTCACCTAAGTTTATATACAAACATTTTCCATAGTCTGATGTCCCTGAGTGTACAGGAGGTAAAGGAACAGTAGGGATCCAGGTGGGCACAGTAAGGACCAAAGAGCATCCCTAAAACAGTGGGGTGATCCAGGAACCAATCCAAGGCGCAGAGGCAGGGGTGAAGAGGCAGAGGGGACCTGTGTGGAACGTTTTGCACCCATGGCAGGAAAAGGGGGTAGTGGCCAAAAGAGACACAGCTCCACTCAGGGTGTAAGCAATAAAGGGGTGCATTGTCCATAGGGAATTTCAAAGCAGTAATAAAACTGACCAAAGTCCAAATGCTTTTTATCATCACCACGGTCAGCAATTCTAAACCGTGTCAGAGAAAACATATCCCTCCTTGCTGGGGGGCCCTCGTCCATCACCCCACCACCACCGCCTCCACCCCGTTGGCACCCCACGGCTTTGCACACTGCACTCACTCAACAAATACTCTCTGAAGGACTGAACCTAATTAACGGGGCCTGGGGAAGGGCAGAAATCCTGTTGACTTCTGGGCATAAAACATGTAAACTGACTGACACTGAGATATACAAAATACATCTTTCAAGAAAAACCATGGCACTCTGTGTGAAGTAACAACACATTCCACTCCCCCCCACCGCCCCGCTCCCCAACCCCGAACAACACTCCACCAGCACAGACGAATGCTGCTGCTGCGGGCCAACTAGAAACACAGCATCACGTCCTGGGGCTACGAAGATCACTCCCAGGGTCCTAGGATTGATTTCCCTTGCTTGGGAACCCAAGACAGATCACGAATCCCCCTCGTCAGCTGATCCATCGCTGGCACTTCTAGACGGGCAGCCGGCACCCCCCGCCCCTGCCACCCCCTGAACAAGGTTAAAAGAACGGACTCCTGAGCCATGGTCAGAGGGAAACGGGCTTCGGAAGAGGAAGCTGAAAATATTAAGAAATCAACATCAGCATTTAAAAGCAAAGCCCTTTCCACACCACAGAAGACGCTTCGCAATTCATCTTGTTCCCTGACTCTGCTTCACCAACTTGATGGAAGATGGTTTAACTGACATAAAAACCAGCTCTACATGAATAGCCGTGATTGATGGAGCCATTCCAAGCATCAGCCAAAAACCGGCACTAAAAGATGCCTCCGGCTTCCTGTTAACTGTTTTATGAGGGGACCAACACTTTTTCCTTCTCTTGTTTAAAGAATAAATTAGCAGAACAAGTACTTTCAAAAACAGGGTATTGTTATACAGAAGCAGGGGAAAAAGTGGGAGGCCTGTGGAATGTCAGAATATGTGTGAGGGGTAGTTAGGGTGGTGAGAACCGTGTTACATCGGAGGCTTTCACCATATGCCACTGCTGGGTTTCAGGGCACGTGATTGACCTGGGTTTTATTTAATTCCACGTAATAACAAACTGTTCTATAAAGTAGTCTTACTGTACAAACACAATGTCTCAGTGGCAACAGAATGAAAATCCAGTCTTCAGTGGGAGCCTGAAAAAGAATGCACAGATGCTCCAAACGAGCTGTGATAAAGAGGGGAACTGGGGGAGATCCTGTGCCAAAAGAAAAAAAATTAGGGAGGGCAGATTTGTGGGATCTGTGGCGAAAGTGTAGACTCTTTCAATTCAGGGAGAATGATCCATCTGCAATCCAGTGTCCTACTCTTTGGATTGGTTCTTAATAAAGAACGGAAAAGAGCAGAGGTTGCAAGAGGGTTAGCATTTCACATTTTTGTTCTCCTTTCTGGAGCTCAGGGAGCCTTTTACCAGCCTTTCTCCCTTCTCATTTTGAAGCAGGTTAATTATGACCCGGGAGCGTCTTCAGCATCCTGGCACTTGAGACTCAGCCATTGTGGAAAAAAGAGTATTGTCCGTGCTGTACTGCAAGAAGTAACTTCAGAGGCATCCAAATTTGGAACTCCTTTTCAGAAGCCTCGGGACTGGTTCCACGTCCTGGCATTGTTTGGGATGACAAATACCCACCCAGTTCCCACTTGTCTTTGAAGACATGCACATAAGTAAAGCGTAAAATTCACTTGACTTTTACAATAAAATAAGCTGGTCATTTTGGCCCATCTAGGATAAGTCCTTATCTGAACAATGCAAATCAAAAGACCCACTTACTCCTGTCCTCACCCTGGCTCTCCAGCAAGCCCAAGACACACTCTCAGTTATGTGGTGGGTTTCTGGCCCAAGTTAATATGTAGCAGGAGTTCTCAGTGTTTGTACCTTTAATCCACTTCTGGCAAATCAATCCCATAGAAATAGTCTTAACTGGGGACAACTTTACAACCAAAGATGTTCATGGCCTTATAACTGACAAAGAGTTAGTAACAACCTAAAACTCCGATTAGCTGGGGAACGATGAACTGAAAATCACGATTCATCTAGTTGGTTGACTGTCATGCAGCCATTCACATCGCTTCTTAGAACAGTCTAGAAAAACAGGAAGGACTGAAATCTTAAGTTAAAAAAGAAACTATCACCTACAGAGCACTATCTATATAACATGCTTAACCACTATGCAAAAAAACATTGTCTCTGGATTGGTATTTGGATTCAGATAGCAGAATTAATTTAAAATTAACCTGTGAGGGAAGGGCATCATAAGCATATAGGCTGCAGTTACAACCAAACAAAATAAAACAGAACAACCTGTACATTTTGAAGCGCTCGAGAGTATGCGCCAAAATGTTAGTGGTGAATATACTGGGTGACTTTTATTCCTCTCTCTCTTCAACGTTCGTGTACTTTCCACTTATTTATTTGAGAGAGAGAGAGAGAGCATGAACAGGGGGCGGGGCAGAGGGAGAGGGAGAAGCAGACTTCCCGCTGAGCGGGGAGCCCAATACGATGCGGGGCTCGATCCCAGGACCCCCAAGATCATGACCCAATCCGAAATCAACAGTTGGCCACTTAAATGACTGAGCCACTCAGGCGCCCCTACTTTCCACTTTTTTAATGAGCATTTTCTAATTTTATATGGGAAGTCACTAATTTTAAGAAAAATAAAACTCTGAGAGGAAAAAAAAGTGCTCCTCTTGCTCCGGTGAGAGTGGATGACGCAAGGCCTATGCAGCACCTGCCTCACTGCACGATCACCTGTGTCTCCAAGCAGACGCGCCTCCTCTGCTCTGAACCGGCACCGGAGTGTCAAGCCCTGAAAGAGGCACGAGGGGCCTTCAAGTAGCACCAGGTTTCTTCCGGGATTCCCTTGCTGACTTTGATCATCGCCCTTCGCCTTGCCCAGGGACGGTGGATCCACAGCCGGACAGAGGCCACGGGACTGGAAAGGGGAGCAGGAACAGGAGGGTCGGGGGAGAGGGCAGTGTGGCCTGTGACTCGAGGCGAGACTGGAGGAGCGATCCTGGTCCTGTGTGGACGCAGACATGCCGCCAAACCTCCTGGAGTCCCAATTTCCTCATTTTCAACAGGAGGAATAATAGATTGGAAGGAGGTTTCAATGAGGCAATAAACGGAAATGTACCTTCTGTGGCAATTTGTCATCCTTCTGTGACCCCTACTAACTGGCCGCTTACACACCAGCACTTGATGTGTACTTTCTCCTATAACCTTCGAGGATGATTTTATCGAATCCCCACAGGGAAGATGCTGCTCTTATCCCCCTATCACCCATGAGAACACCAAGGTTTCAAGAGGTGAGGTTACTTGCCCACCACTGCGCGGGCGGAAACAGGGAGAGCCAGGACTGACAGGCGGAGCGGGAGATGTCCCAACCTCCTTGGAGATCTTCCACTGCTTGCTTGGCCAAAATGAGGTGCTTTCTGAGGAGCAATCGACACAGGAAATCAAACAGGGTGGGTGGGGTCAAGAACAAGGGCTCCTAAAATTCACAAAGGAGCAGAGCATCACGTGGTGTCACTGAAAGGAGGGACCTGGAAGGGGGTGCATTTCGGTTGGGGAGAGGGCAGTGTAGGAGTTCGATTTCACCTACCCCTCCTGAGGATGTTTCTGCTTCCACTCTCTCCTACGTCCCCACTGCCAGGGGGCCCACAGACCAGAGAAGAGTCGAGAAGAGAGGGGGCACTCAGGAGGTCACCCTGCCCACCCTACTCTTTCATGAACCTCCTCGAACCCTGGCTCCACGTCTCCCTCACTCAAGGATTTATGTCTCATTTTCAATGGAATGTTATATTTGGTCAGACCACGAAGAAAACTTCTCATTATAAACTAGGAAATGTGTGGAAAGAGAATTATTTACCCAAGGCAGCGCTCAATCAGTGTTGCCCGAATATTTATTTAGCCCACACACAGAGAAGTTGTGTTAATGTTTGCCAAAGAATGTAGCTTTATAAAGTAACTGGGTCAAAAAAGACAGCATATCATTTTACAAATAACTTTAAAATGGCTCAAGTTAAATGGCCGGCTCTCTCAGGTTTGTCTTTTCAAAACGCTGCAGAAACAATATCCAGAATTAGGTCTCATAAAATACAGGTATTACAAAGTGGCTGTTTAGCCCATTAGAGAAAATGTAGAGTGAAATCTGAATTATTTCTACCCGAGGCAGAAGCAGACAGAGTTACCGAAATTATGTTAGGCCAACGTCGCAATCCTTCCAGTCTGTGGGGCAGCGAGGCTAGCGGCCCCTGCACCAAAACCCTATGAGGAGGGCTGTGTTTTTCAGTCAACAGTGACAGGAACTCCACTTCTCAGCCCCAAACCGAGTGTGGCTATGGGGAATTCACCCAAAACGTTTGCTTGCGGTTTATCAGCAGCATCTGTCTGCCTCAAAGAGCCCCGGGAGGGAGAGGGCTGAGTGACACAGCCGGAGAAGACAGCTCGAGGCCGCTTGTTTAACGGATCTGAAGGCGAGGGTGGCAGCCCGCGCCCTCGAAGAAGTGGGCAACTCTGAGCAACCATGTCATAATCCTCATTAATAGTAATAACAGTAACGATAATAATGATCAGGGTTGCGACAAGGGTGAGGCCCATGGGCCCTCATGATGGTGGAGGAGAAGGAAGAGAGGAGGCAGAGAAGGGGGGGCGGGAACACAACCACAACGATATTAGCGACTGACATTTATCCTTTGCTTACAAGGTGCCGGAAACTGTGCTAAGTGCTTAGCACAGAAAGTTCACCTAATCTACTGAAACAGTTTGGTAAACAGCACTGGCAGTCTCATTGTAATGTCTGTAGGTCACAGTGTCTTCATCAATCCACTGGAGACACTGCTGGTCCCCCAAAAGGCTGGTGTTGGGGGGAATGTGGTGAGCATGGCCATGAGGCTGTGATGGTAAGCAGGGACAGCTGACCTGGTCAAGAACATACCCATCAAGACGGGTGTCACTTGGGTAAACAGATCCTAAACTGCAAGTTTCCAGCTTGAGACTAAGGGGTGTGTGGCCTGACCCTAATCCTTAGTGTCTCCCTGACCCATAGCTCTTCGTGCAAGTTCTGGAGAGTGGCCACATGGTCTCATTAGAACTCCACTGTCTTACGAATGAAATCAGGAACTTCTTGAGGGCACTGTCTTATAGATCCTGTACCTGCAATGCCCAGTCCAGCTTGTCCCTGGTAGGGGCTCAGTAAATATTTACTTACGAATAAACAAGGGACGATCATAAGCTCTCTGCTCTGGGACGACAGTGGTGAGGGCAGGAGGCTGCTCAGACTTCTGGAGGCTGCAGCTCAAGAACAAAGACCACATGAACTTCCTTGGGGAAACGAGGTGTCTTAGTTCCCTGGGGCTGCCATAACAGGTCATGACCAACAGGGTGGCTTAAAGCAGCAGAAATGTACTCTACCCCAGTTCAGGAGGCCAGAAGTCTGAGATCATGGTGTTAGCAAGGTTGGTTCCTCCTGGAGGCTCTGAGGGAGAAACCACACCATGCCTCTCTCCCAGCCAGGGGTGGCTGCTGGTGATCCTTGTGTCCCTCCAGCCTCTGACTCCACCTTCCACAGCCTCTTCTCCATGCCTGCATCCTCTGCTCTTCTGAAGGACAACAGTCTACATCCAGGATGATTTCCTCCTGAGATCCCTAACTAATGCATCTGCAAAGACCCTCTTTCCAAACAAGGCCACATTCTGAGGTTCTGAGGACCCTAGTCACCCCTCTCCGTTAGAACTCTGCACCTTGCCCACATCAGCTTTCCCTTCCTTTCTCCCCACATGGCTTAGAACCAGAGGGCAGCCTTGCAGTCATGGACTTTGAGAAGGTGGACAAGTAGGTGCTTTGTCCCACCAAGAACTGGGGCGAGTTCTTGAGGGAAAAAAAGAAGGAGTCTCCAAAAGCCAGAAGAGTCAAATCCTAAAAGTCATAAGCAGAAAAGGGCAGAGGAACATAGGGCCTGTGGCCTGGGGCATGAGGCCTGCAGGACCCCTCAACACTGTCAGGCTGGCCCCGTGAGCAGAAAAACAAACTGTTAGCTGTGGGCCCAGTTCTTCATCAGTCTCAACCTGAACAAGGCTCTTCACACTTCAGGGGGACAGGAACCCCCTCTCAAATCCCCCAGCATCCATGGAAGGTCACACAACGGCTTAGACCACGAGATGGGACAGCGCACTGCACAGACGCGCTGGGCCAGGGCTGGTGGGAGCTGTGGGGAAATGTGGCGGCATAAACCAAGATCACATCAAAGGTCGGCACCACACCCAGGACAGCTGAGACAACCATGCGTGGCAGCTGCGAATCCACAGCAGGTGTGTGGCCAGCTCAGAGAGGCCGTCCTGCTGTCCAGCAGGCAAAGGGGAGTCCACGATGGAGGGAGACAATGCAAATCTGTAGGCCTTGGTGGCGAAGGTACAACAGTGGGCCACCCCATCTGGTGCACTTCCATAAGTCAGACTTTGTCCATGTGATGAAGGTAACTGGATGCATAGACTGTGGGTCATGAAACACCCCCAGCAGGGTTTAGGGTAACATCCCATAACAAACACATTTCTATTTCTGTTGCGAAAATAGGATTATTCACAGTAGAGTAGAAAAATAGGGACACAATATCAGCTGAAATCAGGTTTCGCCACCGAAAGAATTTGCTGTAAGTTTACAAAAAAAAAAAAAAAAGTTTTTCAGAGCTTTTTGGATTAGAATAGCAAAAAGGGGACTACAGATCGGTCTTTACAAGCCTGAATGTAGGTACCTTCTTAATAAAGGCAGCCTGATCCCCAGGAAGGAGGGTGTGGCATGAGTCTGACACCCAGCAAGGCTCAGAGCACCACCCTGCTCCAAACAGTCCATCACGTACCTGTTTTGTAAAGCAGGCTTCCCTCAAAGGGTTTAGTTTGATGAAAGATTTGGAAAGCTACAAAACAGACTGCAAATCACTGCTCTATATCAGGGGGTAGCAAATTTTTTTTTTTTTTGTAAAGGGCCAGACAGTAAATATTTTAGGCTTTGTGGGTCAAAAGGCAAAACCAAGGGTAGTATGGAGGAACTTACACAACGAGAGAGATGACAGATCTCCGCCTAATTTTATTGGTGAAATTCAAAATTTTATTTATGGACCCTTGAAATATGAATTCCATGTAATTTTCATGTGTCATGAAGTAATATTCTCCTCTTGACTTTTGTTTCAATTGTTTAAAAATAAATGAGAAAGAGCAAAAACTATTCTTAGCTTGCAGGCCGTACCCCAACAGGTGCAGGCTGTATTTGGCCCAACGGCAGGCAGCAGTTTGTGCCCCCTGCTCTAGGTCACTCCTGGTCAAGCAGGGGCCAGTCGCAGAGTGAGGCCCACTGGCGGCCCTGCCCCACAAAGTGAAAGCCCTTGGCTGGATCAGAGCAACACTAGCCTAGCAGCTCCTAAAGCAAAACATCCCGCGCCTCTGACTTACAAGTCATTCTGGAGAAAACTGCTTCCTACTTAATTTTCTAAAACCCAAATACCAAATACGATAGGAGCCAAAGCAAAATTACTTTCCTTCAACAAACACACGCTTTCAAAAAATTATATATATAAATAAGACAAAATGCAATGTTTTTGCTCTCTTGGGATCATGGTACGGCAGGTGGGCTATAAACGTACTTCCATTGTGTTCAGTGGGTGCCCGATTAATCTGAATGCTATTTACAAAACGCCTGATGAACATAAATCAGCCAGACTTAGAACCGTCCTAGCAGCCTCTGAAGGTTTACCATGAGCTTCCTAAGCCAGGCGGGGACACAGACATCACCATCAGGGGACAGCCCCTCCATTCCCAGATTCTAGGACCCCCTTTGATGCCCATGGTGAAGTTGAGTGCATGTTAATTTCTAAGTCTGGACACACTTTTTGGTATATAGGTTTTGGGGTATACTATTCACCTATCCTGCTTGGGCCAAGAACACGGAGTAATAGATTAGACAAACCCTGAATTAAAACGTTCACTCCAGCCTCAGAAAGGGCTAGAAATAATTACAGAGAAAGCACATGTGAGTAAACTACTTCAAGGAAAATCCAGTGTTTAAAATGGCAATGCAGAAGGTGTTCCCGGACATGGAAAGGGAAAAAACCACAAAATGACCTTGAAAGCTCTGAACGTGTCTGCCAAAAAATCAAGGCCAGCGGACAACCTGAAAAATCAAAAGCTTCACAGGAACACCTATTTATTATCCAGTGGCCTCAGATCCAGAACCACCTCCCACCTTGCTTCGTAAGTGTGGATAAGGAGGTCCTGAAGGAAAGAGCATTTGTTGAGATCTTACTCTGAGCTTACTGCATACATCGTTTCATAACCATGCTAAAAGCTATGTTATCCCACATGACAGAAAAGAAAACTGAGGCACAGGATTTTAATTAACTTGCCCAAGTCGCAAGGTTAGCAGGTGTCAGATCTGAGGCTCAAAACCCGTGCTCCGTACACTAGAGTCTAGTGCACAATCATGGCCCTTGGGCCAAATCTGGCCTGCTGCCTGTTTCTGTGAATCAAGTTTCACTGGAACACAGCCGTTCACCGATGTACTGTCCGTGGCTACTTTCACGCTCCAACAGCACAGTGAGTACAGTTGACCCTTGGACAATGTGGGGTCAGGGGTGCCATCCCTCATGCAGTTGAAAATCCACCTATAACTTTTGACTCCCCCAAAACTTAACTACTAATAGCCTACTGTTGACCAGAAGCCTCACTGATAATATAAACATTCAATTAACACATATTTCGAATGTTATACGTATCATATATTGTCTTCTTACAACAAAGTAAGCTAGAGAGAAGATGTTATTAAGAAAACCATAAGGAAGAGAAGATAAATTTACAACACTGTACTGTAAAAAATCAAAGTATAAGTGGACACGCACTGTTCAAACCCACGCAGTTCATGGGCCAACGTAGCTGTGACAGAGACTGTAAGCCCGCAAAGCTGACAGTATTCACTGTCCAGCCCTTCAGAGAGGAAGGCCGTGTTCTTGTTCCCTGTGAGGACCTACCTACAGCCCTCTGCTGGGGGAAACACCTGCACTCACAGGCTCCCGACGAGGCTGCATGCCTGGACAGTCCTTGGAGATGGCTGGCCCCAGGATCTCCTTCCCCCCATCACCTTGAGCACGCTGTCTGCACAATGGGAGCACCCATGATGTGAAGCGTAGCCAGGCCACCCTGCCTTGAGTGCTTTGTCCAAAAGGCACAATGATAACTACACAGAACCAATCAGATTCACTGCCTTCGAGGGTCTGAAGAAGGGAGCTGAGAGTAGGAGGTAGAAGCAAAAAGGCTCGAGAGGGGAAAGCAGAGGCTGCAAGATGAGCTGGGCCGGACTGAGGGGCCAGACAGAGCACTGGTGACAAGGTCAGGAACCCCTGCTGCACCGCGGGCTGGTCTGGAGGCAGGGGTTGCCCTCCTCATCCTTCACCAGGAGCATCTGGCACGCACCTCCTCCTCCCCAGGCCACCAGGAGATGAGAAGCGCTGGCCACGCAGGCTTGTTTCGCTGTACCAGCAGTTTAGTGTAGTGACGCATCCTCCCCACAAAACAAAAGGTGAAACAAACTGAAGAGCACAGACCATTCTGTGAGAGAAACACAGACACATTCTGAAGTACTGAGCTATTTAAGGAAAGGAGGCATGACATGACCCTTTCCCCACCAATAACAGTAAGAATAACAACGAATATTTCATAATAATTTAAAATAAATTCTTAATTATTCATGACATTTTCCTCCATTACCATCATTATTACGTGTGTGTGTCTGTGTGTGTGTGTTTTCTCATTTTAAAGCCAGCAGGTAAGGGGTGGGGGTCTCTTTTCCTCTCCCCCTTCTCTTAATGGAAGGACCCACTATTGTTTAGGTGTTTTCAAGGCCACCCAGCAGGAAAATGGAAGTTGGGTTTCTATCCTAATCCCCTAGTTTAAAAAAAAAGGAAAATCTTTATCGAATATCCTGCTATATCAACTTAATCAAGTTTTTAAGTTGAATTTGATTTTTAAATCCTTTAGGTAATAAGACCTAGCATTTAACTTCTATTTTTAAAATACACGTCAGGCTCCCGACTCCTGCTCTCTCTCGCTATCTCTGTCTCTCAAATAAATAAATAAAATCTTAAAATATATATATAGATAGATTTGGGTTTTTTTTTTGTGTGTGTGTGTGTGTGTGTGTGTGTGTGTGTGTGTGTGTGTTTCCCAAGTCAATCCAACAGAAAGTGAGTTGTGGTCAATGCATAATAAAAATCAGAGTGACTCTTGACTTGGGAAAATTATTAGCATTTTGAGGTAATGGTTTCCTAGTTCTTCAAATTCAAAAATACCTTAGCAAGTAAGTCCAGGACTTCCCAAAATACTGGAGTTCTAGATTGCTCTTTTTCAATGCTTTCAAAACACAGGGCACAGCGCAATAGGAATCCAGCTATTGAATAACGTGTAAACCCTGAAGAGATGTACAAAAACACGGCTGCTTGAGCCAGCGCCTTCGTGAAAGGCATGGGGCCCAACCCTGCACGCGTTCAGTGAACTTCTCACGACCCTCAAGTATACTCATGTGATATATTGAAATACCATAAAGCAGATTTGTAATTACAGGGAGCAACTGATTTTAAAAGGCCTCTATCACAATTAATGCTCATGAAAATATAATAACCAAAACCAGAGAATTCAGGGATTAGGGTATTTTGAACATTATACTTCAAATGTACAAAGGCTGTGTATTAATTAAAATTCACAAAGGGTTTTTTTAAAAAACGGAATAGCTGTACGCATGGTGACTTCATTATAAAATCTAGGTATAAAAAAATGAGTATGAAACCACCCCCACCCCATGTTCTGGACTAAAATCAGTTAAGTTTCCCCTAATGTAATGTAAAAGCTGGTCCTGTGACCCATCTTCCTATTTGCAGGTGTAGCATGTTAGGGAACGCAGCATCTATGGGAAGACTAGGAGGAGTACTATAACTTAGATGCCTCCAGGGCCAAGCACTGGGGATGCCTTTTCCCAATGGAAGGAATCAGCATAAAGCCCAAGGAGAAAAAAACGTTGGCAGATTTTGGCGAGACTGAGGTATATCTTGGAGTGAAAACTGAATCATCAAAGGAAAATGTTTTAAATTTTTGGTTAACTTGAAATGGGGCACCTATCATGGAATCCATCCACGGAGAGAGAAGCCACACATTGTCTGGTACAGGCCACGACAGCATATTAAAAACATCCTCCATCCAGCTGTTATGATAAGGGAAGATGTACCTTGAACAGAGGTGAATAAATCCGTACAACAAGGAAACGTCAGCTAAGCGTGCTGGCCATTAACAATGTCTCAGGAACATTTCAGACATGTGGAAACACGAGAAAAACCTAAGGCCGGTGTCTGACCTTGAATTCAACTGGTTTCAGCTGAAGTGACCACTTCCAGCCAAAATTAATGAGCATTTCTTTCTTGGCCTTCCTTCCACAAACCTCTAAAAAGATAATAATACTCATTCCTTTTGAATCTCTAGATAAATGAGAGTAAGAACCCTGAGAAGCAGTTTACATTTTTCAAAGGATTTTCATAGATCTCACTGAATCTTCAAAAGAGCCTTCTTTGGGAAAAAGTAAATTCAAATTAAAAACAACTTTATTTCTCCCATTTAAAAAAAAAAACAAACAAAATCAGCCCGTTGAGAGAATCTCCAAGTTTCTCAGATTTCAAAAGCCGGTTTTCTTTATCATGACCCCTAATCTGTCGGAACAAGAATTTCTGCCCAACAGTGGACTCCCCTTTCATGAAATCCTTACCTACCAAGGTTCACTTCTACAAACCTTGGCAAATCCCTAGTTATGAACCCCTAACTGAAGCTAGCACAGACAAGTTCAAGGCTGCTGGTGACAGGGAGGACCCGAACAGCTGTGGCCAAGCAAGGGATGAAAGTGGAGTTTAGGGCACAGTGTTATGTATATTTATCAGTTTCAGGTAAACGAGACCCCACAGCAACTCTCTTCACCCATCCTTCCTGCTGTGAGTTAATGAAGAGACAAACATGTCCGATTCTGACTGCAGTCACCCCGGCTGGTACTGTCTCCCTAGTGAAGAACTGAAATTCTTCAGCAGCTAAGTCTTCCTACTCGCGATCTTCAGGAAAGTGATTTTTGAGGCTGTGGGTGAAATATTGCATTCCTTAAAAAAATATATATATATATATATACTTGTTTTCACTTTCTAGCATCTGATATGTTACATCCTGTGTAAATTTTATATCCCCTAATAGAACGTTAACAGAGACTTCACCTTATTCACAGGTGTTCCCTAACCCATCGCAGGCACTCAATTAAGACTTACTGAAAGACTGAATGAATACACTGGATTCCATATTGTGTAGGAAAAAAAAACAAAAGTTTAGGCCTCTTAAAATATTGACATGCCTTGCAGAATTTACCGGTACGGGAAAACTTGAAGACAAGTCCAATGGGAAGAACTTCTAAACAATGGCAACGCCATCAAGATAAGCCCCATTCCAAACCTGAATTTCTCTGAATCAGCTACTCCTGAGGTACACATATTGCTCCACTCAGCCAATGGCAATTCCAGGAGAGAGGCAATTGATAATAATTATGTTTTCTGCCTTCTCTTGGGTTATGAATTTATCATGATGCAAAAGTTGAGCTACTCTGATGCCACGTTAACAATGATAAACACCATAAAGACAAAAAAGAAACTAAATTTAAGCATTTAGATTCTGCAGGGGAGTTTATTAAACGGATTAACTAAGGAAAGGCAAAGCCTCGCAATTATGGAAAACAGGGAGCAGCATTTCTGCCTGGCTATTTTTGACGGCCACCTGAGAACGGATTTCAAATGCCCTCATTTCTGCAGGTACATTATCTTGTGTTTTATTGTTATTCACAGCTGCAAGTTGATTAATTTGTATTCAGAAATTCTAAGTGGCAAATGTGCAATGCATAGTAATATACATTTTCTTTATGGACACAGTGAAAATGCCTAAGCCACATCTCATGTGTAACTCTTGCTCAACCAGTAAGCAAAACGCAGAAAGAGTTTTACAAAAGGCTTGGAAAGAATTTGATTTGAAAGGAAAACCGCAAGAGGAAGCCTCTCTCCCCCACCCTTCTCTTAAAAAAAGACAAGAAAAAAAAAAACTGCACATACACACACACACACCAAAAAAAAAAACAAAACAACAACAACAAAAACCAAAGTCCGAAGGAAAACCAAACAAAGACAATAGTTGGGTAATGTCAGTCTGCCAGAATCATCAATGTTGTCAGTTCATATTCTTGTCTTTTGCTGTCTAGGCATTTCTAATAAAACCCAGAAACACCAGTGATGAGTCACACCAACAGACCTGTGCACCACAGTCAGAGCTTAAATAAGAGATATTTGTTAAATCCATCGCCTAAATGTAATCATGGGAGGTTCTTAAGAATACCAAACTAACTCTCCGTTTTCTGCACTAAGGAGATAAGGAGTGGCATGGATAACCAAAATGGGTGGAAAATACATAATCATTGGTTTGGGAACACATATCCTGATCCATCCCTCTCCTCCATCAGCCCCCTAGTCTATCTCCCTTACTGATTTATTTTCCCCGCTCGTGTTTCCCCTGCTTAAAATGACTTTACATTCCTTTTCATGCTGAACCTTAGAAGTAGATCTGAGACCATGCTTCCTTGCTGGAGAAAACAACTTTCCCATTTGAAAGCTTTTCAAATTATCCACGGCTTTGACAACAGGTACTCAGCAGTTGACAATATTCTCATTGGAAAGTTTCATCAACCACCTAAGGTCACTTAAGACGCAATAAGAATGGTATATTACCAGGCAAATGTAGTCATCAATATTATTCAAATGCAATTTTGGTTTACTTTTTCATCACTTCCCATGCTTAAAATTCCTAATTGCCATGAACACAGCCCAGTCAAAGAATGTATCTGTCAAATGCTCGCATACATTATGTTTGTGTGGATTTCCACACAAGACACCGCGGACACAGCTAAACTCCTGGACCCAGTCTCTTGTAAATTCATCACAGCACCTCAGATGTGACTCCAGATGCTCCCACTATCTGTCACTCTGTAATTCAAATATTTCCCCAAACCTTCCGTGGCAGCATATATTGGATGGATTAGGAGATACTGAACTGTAAACAAGGAAAGAAACATCTGAGAAGCTGCTCTCGGGAGAAGAACAAGACATCAGCGACCAGAACTCAGGAGGAAGGGTGATCCTGATGGAGGCAAGCTGATAAGGCTTCACTAATGGGATTCCATGTGGTCTGCATGCTTATGGCTTAAATGAACTATGGACATTGAAACAGCCCACTTAATTAACCCAAAAACAAAAAGCATGGGCTGGGAATCTGAGACCTACAGGAACTCCAGAAACAGAAATTACTTCTTTCTCACACTAATCATTCCAGGTCCTATAAATATACACAAGGTCACAAACAGTCCACATCATTATTTTTTTTTAAATTATTACAGAAGAAACTAAACTTCTAAAGGGCCAGATATAGGTTAAATCATAAAATGGTGACGAAAAAGTGAAGGTCTCTTCCCGAGTTTAAAAGAAGAAGGAAATTTTAACTTGAGTTGAAAAGTAATTTGATCAAGAATCAGGAATTCCAAGTCCCAGTCCTGATTCTATATTTCTTCAAAAAATGTTTTGCTCAGTATCCACACTATGATCCCTAGCTTTATTTTTTGCAACAGAGACTTAATATTTGCCCTTATTGGTATGTTAAACTCAACCAATAGGAACAGTTAAGCAGACATACGATCCATGTTGGATGGATCCTACAGACAGCACTATACACATGGGACATGCTGGTATTATTTCATTGAGTCAAATGACAAGCTTCTTAGCAGAAACCAGTCCTGGCGTAATTCAGGATGACAAATAATCTAAGGTATAAGAATAAAAATTAGGAGACATCAGGTGACCAAGGAGAGTGCTATGAGATCTGACTTTCTATAGAAGCACCACAAAGGACTCAAAACACTTAAGTTGGGATTAACACTTAGGTTGGAACCAAAGCCACCAGAGCCCCACCCTGGCGGAGCCCTTCCACAACTCCAAAAGGGAGAAACGAGTACTAAGTGAATGATCTGCCAGCTGACACTGAAATGACGAAAGATGAAATCTCAATGTTACATTTGTCAAATAATGCCATTCACCAAAAAGCTCAAATTTTAAAAGGCCTGAAATGTCCATATTTAAGTCATCTGAAATTCTGTTTCACCTAAGAGAATGTGATTCCTAGTCATGCGTCAGATGCCGACTGAGAGGGGGAAAATGATAATCCATCTGGTCCTTCCTCCTCATAGATGCCTCTTTCCCATCCACGGAAGACAAAGTTGCAGGGGCAAGAGAACACCTTGGACTTCGTGATGACCTTCTCACGTCCTGCTACCAGTACTCACTCTCCAGTGAAAGGCTGGAAGAGATGGGCCCCTGGAGCATCAAGGCATTTGTGATGTCCTCCAGCTCCCTAGAATGGGATTCTTTTCCAGCCCACTCTCCCCATGGCCCTAGGCTGATGCTATTTGATTACCATAACTCTACTGGCCAGAGAGATGGTCCGTAGGCCATGTTGGTATGGTGTCCTGGTGACATCTTGTGGTGAAACAGAATATAAATAAGCCTAAAATTCTACCCATGGCTGCATTTGGGCTAACTAGAAACCTGATTTCACCTTTGTTTTTCTACCTGAGTAACTTCGGACTTTATCCTTCCTTCTCTGAAGAGGAGCATCTTCTAGGCCCCTAACCAAGAGGCATATACTGGGGTCCAGGGGACACAAACATTTAATCATACATCAAAAAAAACCCTTCCCAGAACTGATTATACACAAGATAGAGGCCACTTTCATTAGAGGGATGAAGGTATTTTCAAAGAAATAAAAAGATTCTATCTCCCACTGGTCACCATCTATCCCAATGGACAAATAAACAAAAAGGTAACAAGAGAGAATTACAGCACGTAGGTGAAAGTGGCCAGGTAACACGTGCCCAACTCCCCAAACTTCCTAAAGAAAGCCTGAGTTAAGATGATAAAACTCCCTCGAATTTCCGTGAAAAGTTATTCTTATTCAATTATGAATAATTGAATAATGTTAAAATATATACTCCACAAAAGGTAAACTTGGGGTCTTTCTCTATCTGGGATTAAAAATGAACAATGGGGAAGAAGAAGTTTCCACAAATAAAATGATTCCATAGTAAGAGCCCACTTGGCTCTGACTGCAAACAGAAATGAAAAAGATTACACAGCATCGAGGACACTAACAAAAGGGCAAACCATTTCCATTGTGAACTAAAGAAGTAGAGAAGAAGGGTATGGAGACGCTGACGTAAATACCTGTCGGTGTCCAAAGTAATATCTTTTTAAACATTTAAGAAGACAGGGGTGCATATAATGGACGTGATATGAATCTGTCTGTATGAAATCCTTATGTCTGAAAACAGCTCTCAGCAGATTGGCCTGGTCAGTGGAAATGCCTGTCCTCATAAGACACACCGAACGTGTGCCTTTGATAAGTGTGCCCATCAGCAGGAACCACAACACGGTCATGCCCGGCCTTTTAGTACCTATTCGGTGTGACAATAAATGAGACCCGTGTGTTACCTGGTATTGTCTACAAGAGCGGCAGCAGAGCAGTGAGGCCTGGGCTACACAAGAAAACATCGCAGATTACAAAATAAAATTGTGAAACACTTCCATTCTAGTATTTTCTAGGCAATGCTAAGGAAAAAATCATTATTAAGGTTTCTCTGGCATAATCTGCATCCATGAGGACGTGGTGATTTTAAATGTAAGATCTGGAGACTTGCACTATTAGGGATCCTTCTCTTAGATGGCTGGGAAATGTCAGGCTTGCTGCCTTTTCCAAACCAAATTAAACCTAAACTCAAATTCCAGGGTGGGTGGAATTAGAGTATTTTACCCCGTGGGGCTCACGTCTGAGAGCCTAAAAATATCCCTCGCCCACCATTTATTCCACTGATGTCTTGAGGATACCCAGATGTTGCTGAGGAATAGGTAACTAAGCAGTGTATGCCTTCATTCTCAAAGGGAGCCAAAATGCCAAGTTTTTATTTTGTTTTGTTTTTTAGATGCAGAAGCCGCAGTTAAAGGAATGGCAGTTCCAGAACTATTTCTTAAAATCTTGGGTGGGAAAAAGACAATTATACATTTAGATGTAATATCAAAGTGAGTCAAATTATTAAAAAAAAAAAAAGGAAAATACAATATAATCCAAAGAAATGTGCTGGTTGGAAGCTGAAAAACAAAATACACCCAAGAAAAGGATTCCAGGATTTTTACACATCAACCTAATATTTTATGAGGTAACATGGAATAATTGCACTGAGGTATAGTTTTCTTAATCAGCCAAGGTGTAGTTACTGGGGAAGGAATAAATTATTCCAATAACTGATGTTGGGACAACTAACTAATCATTTGGGGGAAAGAAACCAGACAGACCCTTACCCCATTTCTCATGGCAAAAAAAAAAAAAAAAAAAAATCCCAATGAATTTAATGATTTCAAGGTCAAACATAGGAGCATTTAGCCAGTAAGACAGATAAGTGAATAGAATGTTACAGTGGAGAAGGATTTTTAAAGCATAACAACAAAAAGCAGAGACAATAGAGAACAGGCTCATCAATTTGCTATGTTAAAACTAAGCATAAAATTCTAAGACCAAAAAAAAAAAAAGCAGAAATCATGAGGAAATATCTATGATACACATAACAAAGGGTTACTATCCCTACCTGAACACATAAAAAGTTCTTATCATTTCATAGACAAAAAGGCACAGGGACAGAAATCAATGAACATGAATAGACCATTTCAAAAGAAGACATTGTTGTTACGTACATATATTAAAAAAAAAAAAAATTTAGCTTCCCTAATTCGAGGAAATGCACAGCAAAATAAGCCAAGGTTCAATCTGGCTTTCGAAAATGATACTTAGTGAAAATACAAGCAAGTAATCTCTCAGTATTTCCAGAAGACAATTTAGCAATTTATCTCGAAGCCCACTCTTCCTCTTAAAACCAGCCCTTCCAGGCATACTTGGCAATCACCCACTGATGTGTGCTAAAAGACATTCATTGCAATTCCGTTTACAATCGAGAAAAATTGTGAATAACCTCTATGTCCAACAATAGGGGATCCGTTAAGTAAATGATAATCCACCCATACATTAGGGCATTGAGCAGCTATTAAAAAAGATGCTGCCGAAGGATTTAATAGCATGGAAACAGTGTTAAGTGGGAAAGGGCAGTTTCTAGGACAATTCTATTTTCTTTTTTTGACCTGACTGTATTTTTAAACTTCTTACAAGCAATGTATGTTTGTGATATCAGAAACTACACATGTAAAATAACCACCAAAAATAATAACTTGTTCCACTTAAGAGAGAAGGAAAAATAATGCAGTTGCAGCCTTTGGTCCCTTCCTTTCCACTGACAGATCATGGGAGCTTCAGCAGTCACATAATCTGTTTGGGCCTCAGTTTCCCCATCTATAAAACAGGAATAACAACACCTTCCGTATCTTAGACATACAGAGAAGGCTGATAACACGATTACATGAATACACTCTCTCTAGATACATAAAAGTCTATTTCGTTGTGTTGTTGTTTTGGAAACTCTATTGTCATACCAACTATGTGAAAAAAAGTTGCTCAATTCTATTTGACAAATGTGTCCACCTAGTTGGGCTGAAATGCCTTTCTGCCATGTCTCTGCAAGTGAACTCAAACACCCTCTCCTTCTAGAAGCTCAGGCCAGCTGCAGGGATGGCTCCCTCCTTCTGTTTCCCAAGACACCTGCTCTGCATTGCCAGGCTGCTCTGACCACTTCCATGTTTTCTGTGGCACCACATGGTCTGCCTGCCCTCAACTTGATGCATCCCTCACTCTGCCTGCCCCACCTTCCATGGGGTAGAAACTTGAGCACTCCTCCCACGGGCCACATCAATCTCTTGAGGACCAGCCAAGGTTGAAAAGCACAAAAGAGCACGTTCCACACAAGTACAGGCTTTCTCAACCTTGCCACTACTGACTTTTGGGGGCTGGGCAATTCTTTCTTGGGGCCCGTCCTGTGCATCGTAGGATGCTTAGCAGCATTCCTGGCCTAAACTCACTAGATGCCAATAACAACTCATTCTCCCCCAGGAGATGTGACAACCAAAACGTCTCCACACATTGCCAAATACCCCAGAGTGGTAAGGGGACAGACTGCACACAGGGAGAACGGCACTGTTTTCTTGTTACTAATGGCCAGGGCCTCTAAGCGGCAGACACGCAGATCAAATAAAGGATCATCTCAAGCACAGAGCCTTGACAAGAGAGTCTATGCCAGCAACCAGACTGAACGACGGATGACAGGGAGGGCATCGCTCTCCTCCCTCCTCAGGTTCCTTCTCAGCCTTGAGCAAAAGGAAGGGGACAGCCCCCCTGAACCCGGAGCCTATTTGCGTCTCCTCTGAGAGCATATTCCGGAAGCGCTACGGAGAGAGCGTGAAGATCTTTTGTGAGATTACTTATCTCAAGCGTGTGTCACTTTTTCAGCACCATAAAACTGAAATACTTGAAATAGATGTCACTACATTTGTCATGAACTGACATGGCCAATTAATATTACAAATTCACCACGGAGAAACGCTTCCAGCTCCCAAGGTATAAACTGCTGAACATCACAATTTCATCTTGTAACAATGGGCCAACCTCGCCAGGGCTATAAATACGACGAAGCTGATTAAATGGTAAAGAGCACTATTCACTGGGAGCCGCTTTCTAGGGCTGACACTTGCACCGCGCCTAAAGTTAAACAGGTGCCACCAGTGTCTTGGCTGCAAAGATATACTCTGTCCTCTCTTTCTTCAGGAAAAAGTTGACTGCTGCACACCGTGTCATTTTTCTCCCCACAGCTAGCAGGTGGCACGCTCATTATGTCACATGAAAGATTCTGGACACAGGTAGTCCCAAGTTGTGTTGCCATTTAGCTGGCTAGGCTTTTTCTCTCCTTTCTTTTTTTTTCTTCCCTCCCTCGTGTCTTTCTTTCTTTCCTTCCTTCTTTTCTTTCTTATTTAATTAAGTGGTACCATAGCCAAACTCCCGCTCCTAATGAGGCACAGCTGGGCCTTTGGCCCTGAGACTTACATGCTGGAAATGAACTGGAAACAACAACTGGCCTCCCCTTAACTTCTCATGAGCCAGCTTCACCCTGCTCCGCCCTCTGGGAGCGGACCAGCACCTTTTCTGGTGGCCACCTTAGCCATCAAGCAGAAAAATGCCACTGTTCCCGGTCACACACTGATTTCTGGTGATTTTCAAACACTCTCCACCCACCACTGCCAAAAGGCAGGCATTGGACTTGAACTCCGCAGGGCATTTAGGGGCTGAAAGGCCTTGACTTTCCTTTGTTGGCAGAAGTTTTAAGTTCCAATCCTGTGGCTTAGTTCTTTATATTGTTGGTTTGGAAGACAGAGAGAGCGTTCAGGGAAGAGACTACGTATTAAGGAAAATAAGTAGTGGCCAATAAATTATCCAAACAGAATAAACAAAGTCGACTCTGGAAATAAGGTTTTGGAAGAAGGTGAGACCTATATGCATGAGTGTATGAAATCAGAGAGAAATGTGTCAAAAACAAATTACAAATCTTCCAAATACAGGATTACATATGAATGGATAGTAATAATCACACATTGGTCAAATTCAGCGTGTGTATTACGTCTTGCATTTCATCAAACAGTTAGCTCTTGGGTCATTAATTAGCAACCTTGGTTCTAGATACCAGAATCTGAGAAAGGCTATATAGCATGCTGTCCCTGCCTCAATATTGTGATTCATTTCCTTATCCACTTCTCTTTTTCTTCCTTCATTTTACTAAAAATGCCTTCTGAAGAGAAAGAAGACTTTTCAAAGGAATACTCATGAGTCTCTGCTCACAGAGTTCACCATTAATGGAAATAGGAGATTGCTTTCTTCCAAGTACACTTAATTAAAGTAATTTACTAACTCCTTTATGTCTAACACACATACATACACAAAACTGTAAGAATTTTTATGTATTTATACTGTACTTTTTTTCTTACTCTTCTCTCAATAATGGATTCTTTCTGTTTTAGAAAGCTGAACCACTCCATACAAAGAACAGTTTACTCCAATACAAATAGAAATTATAGAAAATATAAAAATCCCAGTAAACCCTTTAATCTCTAACTTTCCAAGCAGGTGAATTAATATAGAGGACATTCAAGATTTATTTTCTTTAAGCTCCAACAGTAACGAGTGTTTCAAAGTCATTCTCAAAGCCCTGGAGATTTTTACAATCCAAACGAACCAAGCTTAAATCTGTGGTGTGATATATAATAAAACCTACTCCAGGAATCATCTCCTTAAAGATATATGGTACCTTTGAATAAGAGAAAAAGAAATAAGAGAATATAAACATATATGGATCTAATGGTTAGAATTTTTGAATAAAGGTTTCTTGCTTCAAGTAATAAACTGAAGCTTCTTGGTGGGTATTTTGTATCTTGATTTTTCCAAAAAGAAATTACTGGAGCAATGCCAAGTGAAGGGAAGAAATTACGAGCACGTTTCCCTACAGAAACAAGGTCCCTACCCTGTAACTGTGGGCACCTCAGCATCACACAGTAGCTCGGAATTGCTCTCGGGGTCCTTTTACTCTTCTGGGTCCGAGTCACTCCACCATCTGTAAATTGCTTTTCATGTCAAAGAAAGTGTAAATGGTTTTCTTATCCTTAAATTTCTTGTCTTACATAAGAAAACATTAAGCATATTTCAAATAAAAATTTACAATTATCAATAGCTGTGTGAAAGATTAAATACCCAAGCTAAGATAGCTAAGTTAAAAAAAAAAAAAAAGTGATAAAATGGAACAGAGAACTTTGATTTTCTCTTTCTAATCTGAAAATATCACTGGAGACTGTGGAGGAAGCAAAAGAACAGTCAGAAGGCCTTTGGGGATTACTTAGTAAAAGTCATTTCAGTCATACAATCATGACCAAAAGGAATATTTGTTAGATAATTGTTATTCACTCTAGTAATTACCCAAACTGAATAAACAAAGTCAGCTTTGAAACTCAAATTATGGAGGAAGGGGAGAACTCTGCGCTTGACTGTATGAAATCAGAATGATACAAGTTAATGTCGTTATTTTGCTTAAATGGAAACATCCATGATACAACCGGCCTTTGACTCACATAAAATTCACCCATATCACATATGAGGCCCAAGAAGTGGAACCCCAAGCCCAAGAAATGGAACCCCAAACCCAAGAAAGCATCAAACAAAAAAATCTCAACACATTCTAGACACCATTGATTGGATAAAGAATTTGAGTGAGTGCCCCGAATAACACGCATTAGCAATCACTGGGCATTACCTTACATACCATAGAAGGATAATCCACTTTAAGTTACTTTTTAATTTATCAAAACACAATTTATAAAGTAATTATACTGACAATTCCCGAGACATTTTTAAAAAATATATTACTGCTTTATTCAGATATAGTTCATATACGGTGCAATTCACCCATTTAAATTGTACAGTTCTGTGGGTTTTCATGTATTCACAGTTATGCAACCATCACCACAGTCAAGAGAAGAGGGGAGGGGGGGAGGGGAGGGGAGGGGAACTGAGGGGAGGCGAGGCGAGGCAAGAGGAGACAAGACGAGACGCGAGACAAAACGAGACGAGGAGACAAGACCAGATGAGAGGAAAAGAGAAAGAAAGGGAAAGAAGGGGAGAGAAGGAAGGAAAAGAGGAGCAAGAGACTTAGAGGCACATCATCGAAGGCGCGTACTCATGGTCTTTGTCACTGGAGGATTTCCCACTGTTTCCTAAGGTGATAGAGCTCCAGTTGTCTGGTTGCCAAATAAACTCTCTTACCAAATAAAGCAAGAAAGCAAGCAAAAAAAAACTGTTCATTCGCAAAACTGAGACTCACCGAGTTAAAAAATTAAGTTGTACAGATCAGAAATGTAATCATAGGAGACAAGCTCTGAGAGTTTTTCAATCACTGTGGGGCTCCATCAATTTAAAGTCATGTTACATTAAAGAGAAAAACGTCTGGGAGTGTCCCCCCATGTCACTTTAGATTAGATTTGCTGTTGTTATCAGGCTGTGCATTTTGTCGGCTTTATTTTACATTTTAAAGATTTTGCTTAATGCCCATAAATAAGAAAACACATAACCTATGACTTGTTCTCGGTTGCCCAGAGATTAGCAGGCAGCACAAATTAACATGAAGAGTGAAACACACAGTGTTCATCTAGATTCATATTAACATATTAACTAACTTCCTTGGAGCAATCAAACATAGGGCGACTTCAAATCCAGCGACTTTTTTTTTTTTTTTAACTCTGCTCCACTTAATTTAAAAGTTACACAAAAATCAATTTGTGGTCTCTCTCCCTTCACCTATTCAACCATGCAGGAGGGAAGTGGAAAATTCCATCCAGTCTGTCTCAGTGTCTCGTCAAGTGCGACTTCCTTTATCTCACCAGGATCTTGTTAAATTGCATATGAGTTTAGTCCTGGGCTCTGAGGATTTCTAAACATCAAGTTGCATGAAAGTGACACTTCACCAATTTAAGTGATAAGTTTTCAAATTGTGAAGCGTCTAATTGCAACAATAAATTCACCTGGCTTTCCTCTCTGACCAGACATCTGTATCTTTAACAAACAAAAGTGGCAGTTTAAAAACAATTAGACTCAAAAACTCTAATGAATAAAAATCACTGTCTCTACAGATAGCACGTAAACTTGGATGTGCTTCTGCACGGCACAGCACACAGGCTAAGGACATTCTGAGCCAGGAAAGGCCCTGTGCATGAAGTCACACCTCTAAGACATCAAAAATCTAGAGGAAACCTTAAAACCTCACTGTGACAGTCATAAACGTAGTGACTTTATCGTTACATTTTGTTTTTCTTAGAGGAAGGAGAGTGGCCTTCATATTGTTTGACCACAGAATTCAATAAAAGACTGCTTCCTACCCCGGACAACCAACCCTGACACCCACAAACAAACCACCTCTTAATGACGAGGGCATTGAGCAAAGCAAAGACAAAGAGGAGGCAGAGTCCACAAAAAATCGAGACGGTTGGATAGGGGTGGGCCTCTGCCTTCCATGGAAGAGGAGGCTGGTGTTAACTATTTCAAGAAACTGGCACAGGAGTTTCCAAACTGGCTCTGAGTTGCCAAGGGCGTGCAATCTGGAAGGATCTTTGAGGGTCATTTGACTGCACTCTATTTCCCGCTTACATGCTGACTTCGGAACCTGACCTCTGCAGAAGACAAGTCTCCACGGCCTCCACAGCATACAGAATTATTTATCCCTGTACCCCTATATATTAAACACCCTTTCCCAGAAGGTGAAATAACTGTTTGCTGAGTGAGTGGATGAATCTTATGTTGAACATTATAAGGATGTGCAAAACACTTTGTGTGACCCCTGGCATGTAATAACTTTCAGTAAGAGATTTCTCTTCGGAGCCCCTGGTAAGCTTTTGGTTTAAGGTCAGAAGCTCAGAACCTGGCAGCATAGTCCGGTGAGGCTCTGATCCCTTCAGGTGGATCATGCTCAACACAGCAGGGGTCTACAAACAGCAGTGCTCTGTCTTTAATAGCATATTAGCCCATGCAATTATTTGGGACCCTTTGTTTTCTACTGCTCAAACAAAGGCAATTACCTCCTTGCCCTCTATGCTCTTCTTATATGTTTACCGTTTTTTTTTTCCACCAGGGTTGTACCTATATATGGTGGTACCTACTATTTCTACCACCCAGAAAGCAGGACCAACCAATTATCCTCACTTCGGGTACTGTCTGAACCACTGCATACATCCCGAGAGGCAGGGCAGGAAGTTAGAAACAGGAAGGAAGTGCTGGATTTATTACTATGTATGTAGGGCAACGTGCTAACACTGTGTAGGAGACAGAACAATGCCACTCCCTCTCTCGAAGGTGCCCAGGTCCTAATCCCCGGAACCTGTGAACACATTTAGGTCACATGGCAAAGAGGAATTCAGGCTGCAGGTGAAATGAGATTGCTAATCAACTGAACTTGAAACAGGGAGATTGCCTTGGGTTATCCAGGTGGTCCCAAGGTAATCACAAGGGTCCTCAACAGCAGAAGAGGGAGGCAGGAGAAGAGAACTAGGGAAAGACCCGGCTACAGAAGAAAAGCAGAGAGATGCAATGTTGCTGGCTCTGAGGGCAGGGCCACCGCCAAGGAGTGCGGCTGCCTTAAAGGCAGGGAATAAGACCTCCCCTGGAGCCTCCAGAAAGGAACGCTGCTGACAACGTGCATCTGACTTCTATCCTACAGACCTGTGAGACAAGAACTGTATGCTCTTTAGCCACTACATTTGTAGCCAATTGTAACAATAGCAAGAGGACACTAATATACGTGGATACACTAAGCATAACTCCTCAGTCAACCCACTGGTTGCCTCATTTGCAAATGGCCCAGCCCAGTGTAGATCTGCTTTAAAATAATTAAGCCAGACTTTAGGGGTCACGAAGACAAGAAAGAAATTTTGTATTTGCTATCCTATTACTTTTATCATGGTTTCCTTAAGATTTGTGCTTTTCGGCTGTTCATATTTAATGGACCAGAATCAGAAATCTATTGAGATGGAATGGCCCACACAGGTCACCTGCCAAGGTAGACAGGGTGCCTCCTGGATAAGGGCAATGGCTCTACCCACATGCTTCTGTCCCTGTCACGCCTCTTACTAGCCATCCTATCTTGAACCAGTTAACCCAAACCCCAGTTTGCTTTGTTGTAAAATGGAAATAATAATAGTCCTAACACCTCAAGGATGGTCATCAGGGTGTAAAAAGATAGGACACTATGCATACAGTGCTCAACTCAGCACCCGATACATAGTAAGTGTTTGAAACAAGGAAGAAACAGATCTATGGGACTTAAGTGATTTGCCAAAGAGCAGAGTTATGTGGCAAAGACAGAAATACAATGCAGTCTCCCTTCCCGGGCTAACGATCTTCCCCTCCAATACCCTGCGTCTAATACTGTACCTTTCATTGACTCAAACTGGTGGATTTGAGTCCACATTGGCTTAAATATCAAGGACAATCCTCTTAATTTAACCCCGTTGTCATACAGGTCTCTATAAAGCTGTTTGAATAGAATTAAGTACCAAACACTGTCACAGCAACGGGACTAAAATATAAAGAGCCGAGGCACAGGTTCCCATCTAGCTCCAAATGTTTAAACTGAACAGAAAAGAGTATTTATTCACTGGTGACATTCAACCCATTTTCATGGAGATAAGGTGGCTCATTAACAAACAAAGACATGAAATCAAACTAAGAAACCAACTGAGGGTCAAACTGCAAAGCCCAGCCGGACATTACAGTTACAAAGAGACCAAGACCTAGCCTGGCACTCCACAGGCTCAGCAACCCCAGCAGGGACGGAGGACGTGAATGATAGGAAAGGAAAGCACTGGGCGGTACGGGAGAAACGCTGTTATTCAGAGGAAGGTGCCCTCCTGGGGGGCTGAGGACCAGAAAGGCTTCAGGGGACGTCCGACTTGAATAGAGGGACACACTAATGACAGCAATGCTGAGTGCCAGGCACTGTGCTCGGTGACTTACAGGGCTTGTCATCCAACCCTCACACAAACCCTAATCGGTGGGAACAATTATAAACCACGGTTTACACATGATGAAACTGAAGTTCAAAGAGGTTCGGCACTTGGCCAAAGATCACACAGGTAGGAACTGGAGGGGCTTGGACTTGGACCCTTCAGTCTGACCTTGAAAGTACTGATACTCCTGGCAAGAGGAAGAGCAGTGAGCCTGTGGCAGGGACGGGGATCCTGAGACCTGAGGGCCCGGGAGGTCAGTCTGAACTGTGGGACCGGCGTGGCACCAGCCATGAGCCCAGATGTACAGTCACAGCACAGGTGGCCGGGAGACGAGGTGCTTCTGCCCCAGAACATTGGTTGGACCTCATTTCAGTGCTCCGAAGGGCCGAGGCAGCCCTACCAGGGAGGCGCAGGGCACAGCGTGACATGTTGATCAGCTCCTGCTGTGCAGTGGGGCCCGTCCCCTCACACCTGGGACAGGTCTCAGACAGCCTCCTGAAACCGCCCTGGGGGCCCCAGAGGCCCTGAGGTCTCCAGAGCTTGTCACTCAGGCACCGAATACACTTAGTCTAATTGGATATTATTCCTCTTTTATGAAGCGAAGCAGGTTGTTACCCAGTTCCCTGGGTAAGACACCTGCAGCTTCATTTTGCAATTCCATCTCCCTGGTATTTGTCATGGCACAGAAGTGAAATCTTTGTGTCGCTGGTCCCCGATGTCATCTTCTTCTGTTTAAAACATAGGTGCTATGCCAGGTCTTTTTAAATCTGTAAGAGCTTTTCCATCCTCTCCAAAAAAAAAAAAAAAATCCTGCAATATCTGACCAATTATTTTCTAACCCACATTAAAAATAGATGCCATTTCCACTGCCACGGTGGCAGTTATTAAAACTGCTCACAGCTGTCCTTGTTTCTGTTCTTCAGTTCTGTGGGGCACATAGTAGGCTTGCACCTCCCTGTCCTTTCGAAGTTCAGCACAGCTGTGGACTTGTTTGGGCCAACCAACTGTGGGGGGCAGTAACACTTCTGGGTGGAAGCTTTAAAGGCCAGGCACTGAAGTGCCATGTCCCCTTCTTTCTACTACAAATAACAGAGGCATGTGTAGGAGATGGGGCTGAGGTCAGTGACTTTACTGGGCAGAACTCCTTCACCTTCCCATTTCTCATGAGTGAGAAATGAATTGTTTACTGAGTCACAGAGATGTGGGGATTTTTATTACGGCAGCACAACCTAATGCCTCCTGACTGGTAAAAGCCATTATAAACCAGTTCAAGTCCTGTCTTTATATTCTACCTCCTCGTCACAAAGCTGGCTTTCCTTTTGCCTCCCAGCAGTAAGGGGACCACTCATGAGCTATCAAGGGTGGGTTGGGCAGGTCGCCTAGGTTGTGACATCCATCTAAGTCCCATATCCTTTTTGATTCCTCCCTCTCTATGCAGCATGCCAGCGTACCCTCTTCCTTGGACCTAACCCAGATTCACAGAGCAAGAAAACAGACCTTGGTTTTCTCCCCACCTGGTCTTGAACGGGTTACAGGTGGGGTCACCAACATTTCAGTTACAAAATGCAAATCCAGGCACAACCAGTCTATTAGTCCTCCCAAGGTTTTCTAGAATCCAACACGAGGCACACATGTGGTCAAAGAAGGGGTCAGCCCTCTGTTCCCCCGGCAAATCACCATGATTATGGGGCCTGAGTCCTTCCTGAATGCCTCAGCGTCGTCTCCTCTGCGGTTGTCCCACCAGCCTAGACTGATCAGTCTCTGCCTTCAGGAAGCATCTTCTGTGGCTACTCCTCCTGTAACAGCAGCTGGTAGCCGAAGCAGCAGAACGCTGAAATATTCTCAGCCACACTACTGCTGAGGCCAGATGCTGCTCTCTGGAATAAGGATGATATCTCCGCTGAGTGCCTTAATGGGAAGGACAGTTCATACCCTGTAACCCAAGCAGGAAGCTCACCTGCTAGCTACTCTCACACACCCTTTCCAAATACCCAAAAATAATAGAATATGATCAAATAAATATATCTACCATGATGATGAACCAGAGACCTAATATGCCTGATTTCTAATGTCCACAGCAAAGTGAAGCTCAGAGGGGTGAAATGGCAGAGCCCAGATCTGAAGCAGGTTCTTCCAATGCCAGGTTCATTTTCCTCCCACTCTACCAAACTTCCATCCCTTGTGCTTTTTTTTTTGTTTTTTTTTTTACCTTTTTGGTAATTTTTGTATTATTCTTCCTGCCAGGAAGATTCTCTCCAATCATATCCATACTGAAAAGCCTCGTTCCTGTTTCCCCTATCAGCTGTTCCACGTTATCCACACTCACCCTGAACCCCTCCTTCTGGAACATTTTTTCCACAGTGTTGATGTCTTCTCTGTTCAGGCTGCTAGAACAAAATATCATAGATGGGGTGGCTTAAGTAACACACATGTATGTCTCACAGTTCTGGAGGCTGGAGGTCAAAGATCAAGGTGTCAGTAGATGTATTCCTGGTGAGAGCTCTCATCTAGGCTTGCAGACAACCACCTCACTGTGTGCTCATAGGCCTTTCCTTGGTGCCCGGAGAGAGCAAGATCTCCCTCTCTTCCTCTTCTTCTAAGAGCTCTATTCATATCACAAGGGACTCCCTCTCATGACCTCATCGAACCACAATCACTTCCCAAAGGCCCCACCTCCCCATCTGATCACACGGGCGCTCAGGCTTCAGCATATGAATCCCGAGAGGACACAAACATTCAGCCCATAACAGTCAGCAATGGAATTGGTGCATTAACTATAGGGACACAGTCTCACTGCCTATTTTTTCTAATTTTTCAAGGGGCCACTCTTTTGCTTCATAACACAGGTCTTGACAATGCACCAGCAGGGCAGTGGCAACAGCGACTGCCTACATCCATGGGCACCTCCAGATGCAGGGACTTTATTAAGCAGTTCACACAGAAGACGTCCTATCTGTAGGGCTCTCGCCTGAACTCCATAACCTGTCTCTCTCTGCCCCAATGTCACCTCACCAATGAAGCCTTCCTCAAAAGCCCTAACAAAAGCCATGCTTGGCACACAGTAGGCCCACAATACATATCTGATGAGTGAATTAATGAATAGATGAATGGAAAATGCCCTTCAAAGCCAAGTCTGTGGACTCCTTATGATGTGTGAGTCCCATGCGATGGCCATGAGAAGACGCAGCTGGTTCTGTCATCGGCTTCCTGAGAAGTAACGCCCACCCCAGACTCACAGGAGATCGTAACTGAGCCCGGGGTGACCTGTCCTGTGCCACAAAGCTGGGCCAGGGCCAGAATCAGAACCAAAAATAAATGGCCTCTAGCTCTCTAGCCTCTCAGTAGGAATATCTGAAGTAGCTTTAATCAAACTTTAGAGGCTCAAATTGCCCACAATTCTAGAAATGCCTCCAGTTACTATGGATTTATCAGTGAAGAGAATGAAATAAAGAAAATTTGTTTCATAGTTAAAGCCAAGGCCACTTTATCCCAGATGTACTTAAATCACTTAGCTCTTAACAGAATCTTTAACTATAAATATACGAAATTTGGTAGTAGGATAGATTAACTACAAAAGGAAATTAACACTGCCTCAGAGAATGGAGATAACGTATTAAAGCCACTGATAGGCTACTTCTGAGAATTATAACTGGGTAGACCTAACATTTTTAAATGGATATTAGAGATGATGAAATAGTACGTGGCCACCCTCCGAAACGCAATTGAATTTACATTGATTAAGGTAGAGGGAGAAAATCTAGTATTATAGAAGGCCTTATATTAAAAACTTTAAACAAGCCCCAAAATGATTCCTTAGGAAATAGGTTTTGGTGACTAAATGGTGTGTCATTAGTCCTCCGGCTAGAAACTGCAGTATTTAGTTCCATTATGAATGTGTGGTGCAGGATTTCGTCTGTGGGTACATTAACACTTGCCTTCCAAAGAGACCAGTGGTGGTAACCCAAGTTTGCAGGGCTCTGTCATTAGCCCTGTTTGCATTCTCCAAAGCAAACCGCCAGTCTCATGATGCACTACATTAAAAATCCTCTGTGGTATCGACTGCCTGAAGCTGATGCTCCCCCGTTAAATACAGCACAGCTCAATTAACGGCTCTTCAATATACAATTTAATTTTTCTTTCATCTTGATCCACAGCCTGGCTCAAAATGAGGAATGCTAGAATAGATGTACTTTGAATATTGAAGCAAGTCTTTATAAATAAACCTATCACACTTGTAATGATTTCTGTCATAACATGACAGAAGAGATGAAGCTCAGCGTCTGGCACTTCTACTCACACGTCATTTTTCCAACATCACCAGAACCTACAATTTTTTTTTTTTCTTGGCTTCTCCCTAACGCTTTTTTCCAGTTATCCCTGAACGGCATTCTGCTGTTGGAGAAAAGTTTATCCTTTTTTTTTTTCCTTCCTTGTGTGACAATTCTTCAGAAGGAACAAAGAAAATTACTATTCTGTTACTTATATGTAAGGTAAGGAATGTAACTTATAAATGAATTATGAAGGTCTTACCCTTGGAAAGACATACATATTTCATCATAAATGTGATCCATAACACTTATCCACATGCACTATTTATATTTACACATGATTATTCAAGGTTTCTTTTAATCTCACCAAGCCCATACTTTCATAAGGAAATCAAACATTCTCCTTTAACCTATAACGCACAAAAGAGAATGTACAAAAGGTGCTCCCAATTGACCCTGCAACACATACTCTCTCCCTGGATGGAAGGTATTATATTTACAAAGAATGCTGTGAATCCAGTGATTTCTCAAAGGTATACTAGGCAGTGTTCAAACAGCTCCATGGGCTTGCTGTTGGTCACGAAGAGGCGGCTGTTTCACTTTGGACCAGAGACCGTTTCTTCTGTTTAAACATATTCATAAAAACAGACTTGACAACACTTAATGCCCTGGGTAGCAGCAGAGCAGTGGTGACTTGGATTTCTCATGGTCTCTTTGACTGGCTGGGGAAAGAACAGGGCCCTCCCTCTACAAGTGAATGAAGTATCAGGGGAGACCGGCTAAAACCCCAGTCTCTTTCTGATCAAATCATTCCAGATGGTCTTTTTTAGGCTACAGGAGAAGGTTTGTTGCCAAGCTGGGTAACGTCATAGTCACGTCACAATGACAAACGACTTATTTAGAATTTACTGGTTTTATCCCAGTGTGTTTTTCATGTTATAATTTATAACGTACTTTTAAAATTCAAAATACATTTCAGATTTTTCAACTCATTCAGTGTCTATTAGCATGAAATAGATACAAATAAATACACATATATATGTGTTTGTGTGTATATATACACACACAAAAGAACAAGGAACTGACAAAACTACCCATATTTTAAACATCCTCCTTCCATTCTTATTCTTCTTTCCCCGATACTGTACTGCTTATACAATTTAGAGGGAACTACACAAAAGCTGTAAGAGACTTTTTAATTGTCAGAGAGAGAGCACTTAGAATTTATAGTAATTAACTAGTCATTATTTCAAATAAGAACATTAATTGCTATGTTCTGAAAATCTGCAGCATTGCAAAATTTAAAATAAACATTACAAAGATATCATTTACAACTAATCTATATTTACCATTGAAGTGAGCTTCAAACTATATTTCTTTCTATTATGTTTTTATTGGCTAGAGCACACAGCAAATGGGGTGTGTTACACACAGCTTCCTAAACACCTAAATTTATAAAACCCAATTACATAAATTAATTAGGACTGAACCATACATTTATGTCTTTGTTTGCAACTGCAACATATTAAACATGACAAAGTTAATAAGTAGACCCTAAAAGAAAAAACAGTGCCATGTATTCATTTTCCATAACAAATTTTTATGAGATTTAATTTGACTTGTCTAGTCCTAAGGGTCATGATTCTTAATAAATATGCAGTTTCTTGCCATTTCATATATACGTAAGGGTATGTTTTTATGGTTCCTAAAGGACCAAGAATGTATAAATTCAAGAGCGTTTATTTCCAGATCCAGAGATGAAGGGCAAAGAATTACTCAAATGTTATTTCTATCTTGTTCAATTCCTATGCTGTTACCAAAGACAACATTTTGGTAATCAGCAGTACACACACAAAATTAAGTGACTGGCCATCATCTAGCTTATCATAGGATACATCCATTAAAATAAGCTTAGTCTTAACTTCAAGGGGGAATAAAACATTGATAGGAGTTGAAGCCAATCAGAAGTAAATGGCTAGAAACAGATAGAATATAATTTTGTAATGCAAAAATCAGAAACCCAAAAATGTGTAATGTATTTTTTTTTAAAAATCAAATAATCCTATATCATTGTTGTTGAGAATGGTATTTTCCTGCATGGAAAATGCTGAAAGGAAAGAGTGTGATTTTTTAAAAAGGTAAAAGGAAAAAAGTCTGGGATGAAGATAATCTCTCCCCTTGGCCCCCAGCCAATGCACAGTCCTAACTGAATCATTCATACATGCCCACAAGATTCCCGGGTTCCGAAATGCAAGCTGGCGGGAGTGTGTGTTTGAGTGCATGCTTTTGACCCGCTTTAAGAGTCTTAGTTACAGGAAAAGTAGTCACTTCGTGAAAAGCCTGTTCCAGGCCTCTGTCCCGTCACAGCCCCTGGCAAACAAACGAAATTCTTCAGGTCATAGACCACCTTGGCAAGTCAGACGATGCTCCCTGGTTC
The DNA here is from genome assembly GCF_964656455.1 of Halichoerus grypus. Lineage (NCBI taxonomy): Eukaryota > Metazoa > Chordata > Mammalia > Carnivora > Phocidae > Halichoerus > Halichoerus grypus. The sequence goes on from NC_135726.1 coordinate 9,467,691, forward strand.
CCTGCCCGACCTGTCCTGCTGGTGGAATAAGAGGGATCCCTCAGCAGAATAAACGAGGCGGCAGAGCTCCTCACACCACCACAGGAGGTGAGGCTCCATCTATCTTCAAAGGGCCTGACTTCACCTTCCTGAGGCAACATCCTCTCCCAGGACCGTGGGGATGGGAAACAGTGAACAGGGGAAGCACCCTGCAGCCTCGTCCACACCCTTCCATCAAGCCTCAGACCCCATTGCTCCATGTGGCTTCTCTACAGGTGCCTCCAGCGCAACGGGACCCACACTCACTCATTTCTCTTCCTCCTCCTCCTCCTGCACTCTGCTTTCCCGTGAATGTGCAACAACCCAAGCACCACCAGGAAACAGCCTAGATCTCTTCCCTTCCCCGCTTCGGCCATCCCATTGCCCACCTCAGTGCCAGCTCCTTCACCTCTCTCCAAGTCAGCCCCCCCTCTCCATCCCCACGGTCCTTGCCTCCCCAGCCTCCCACATCTCCTTCTGTGATAAATGCAAGACTCCTGTACCAACCTTAGCAGGCTAGGCTCCAAATGCTGCCAGAATCGACTTCCCGAATACTCACTGGAGCAAGGACAGAGCTTGCTTAATTACTGACCGCTGTACACCTCACCCCCATTATAAAACTCACACCCCCAGCAAGCGATTAAGGCTCTTTGTGATATGCCCTACCTTTCCTATTTACTTTCCTCTCCCGCCACACCTCCAATGTCTGCCTATATCCCAGCTGTCCTGAAGAGCCACGGTCTTCCTAAATGTGCTTTTGCACCTTCAGTCTCCAGACCTTTGCTCACGGGATGCTATCAGACTGTAATGCCCGTCCTTTTTTTTTTTTTTTTTTTGCTTCTCTTCTCTTTGCTAACTCCTGCCAATTCTTCAAAACTCACTTCTTCAACCACGTCTTTTCTGACTCCTCCTCCCACTGACCAACTGAATTAGATATTATGGTGGTGTTCAAATAGTTCTACAAATTCTTTGATAATCCCCTCAAGAAGTGGAGTCTACCTTCCCTCTCTTCAGTGTGGACTAGATGAGGTGATCCACTTCTAACGAACTGTACGGCATAAACAGTACTGCGGTGTCTCCCTCACTCTCTCATTCCTGGATCACTTGCTCTGGAAGAATTATTAGGATTCTCCCCCAGCAGCCCTATGCGGAGGTCCCTGTGGTCTCTACCCAAGAGCTATGCGGGTGTAACACCTAGGACATGGATCCTCTGGCCCCAGTCAAATCTTCAGATGACACTTTTTTTTTTTTTTTTTTTTTTTCCAGAGAGAGAGAGCAAGCATGGGGGGTAGGGAGGAGGAACAGAGGAAGAGTAAGAGAGGAACTCAGTCAGACTCTGCACTGAGCAGGGAGCCCGATGTGGGGCTCGATCTCATGACCCTGAGATCACGACCTGAGCCGAAACCAAGAAATCAGACACTTAACCGACTGCACCACCCAGGTGCCCCTAAAGATGCCATCTTGATGGCAACCTCATGAGAGAGCCTGTGCCAGAACCACCTAGGAAAAGCCACCCCACAATTCCTGACTGACAGAAACTCTGTGAGACAATACATGTTGACTATGAGGGTAACTTTTGGGATAATCTGCCATGCAGCAAAAGTAACTACTATAGGTACCCTCCCAGTGTGCTTCCCCCACACCCTGCATCTCCCTCTGTATCTCTATTACCCAGCACAGCACCTGGCCCAGTGCTGGCACTGCACACATTTGAGCAATATATGGTAGATGGCCGAATGAACACATCTGTGAGCAAAGGAACCAACACCATGAGAACCACAGATAATACACATGAGATATTCTCACACCAGTTATCTGGATGCTCTACTATGATGTTATGGCAAGATAAACATTTGTAATCAACCTTTACTCACTTTAGAAAGGATAGAGGCATTACCATATATCCATAACAACATTTCAAGAGGCTAGACCATCCATCATTTTGGAAATCACTGCTCTAAGGGTCTTTTCTTCCCCAATAAAATTACCTCTTTATTAAGAGAGAATTCATATACCATGCAATTTTCCCACTCAAAGTGTACAATTCAATGGTTTTTAGTATATTCACTGAACTGTGTAAACATTATCACAGTCAGTTTTGGGGTATTTTCATCACCAAATAAATAAATAATTTTTTTCCACTTCCCCATTAAAGAAGTACAAATTAAAATAAGATTCTACACGGGCAACTGGGAGGTACAGTTGGTTAAGCATCGGACTCTTGGTTTCGGCTCAGGTCATGATCTCATGGGTCATGGGATCAAGCCCCACGTCGGGCTCCGTCCTCAGTTGGAAGTCTGCTCGAAGATTCTCTCCGTCTGCCCCAGCCCCCACTCCTGCACACACTCGCTCTCTCTCAAATAGATAATAAATAAATCTTATAAAAATAAAATAAGATTCTACTTTAAAACTGTTAAAATGGCTAAGATCAAAATAAATAAAAGGTAAGAGGATAATACTTTCTGTTGACAAGGCTGTAACAATACAGACCTTCTTAGGTAATGCTGGCAAAAAAGCTACTTGATCCAATTCTGGAAAGTATTTGGCAATATGTATCAGCAATGTAAAAATTATGTATACCCTTTAAACAAATAAGTTCTAAGATTTTATCACTTGGAAGTAACCAAATATGTAATGATTTACGTAGAAGAATGGCCATCAAAGCATTATAATTAAAAATGGGAATATAACATAAATATCTAACATGAATAAATAATTAAATAAATTATGGGGGTGCCTGGCTGGCTCAGTTGGTTAAGTGTCTGCCTTTAGCTCAGGTAAGGATCCCAGAGTCCTGGGATCGAGCCCCATGTCCATTGGGCTCCCTGCTCAGTGGAGAGCCTGCTAGGCTGCTTCTCCCTTTCCCTCTACCCTTCCCCCTCACTCATGCACTCTCTCTCTCTCTCCCTTCCTCTCAAAATAAATAAAATCTTTAAAAAGAATAATTCAATAAATTATGGTTTGTTTATGGGATAGAACATGTCCATGTGGGTATTTAAGTACACCATGTTTTAAGAACTTTTAATGACATGGAAAATGCTCATAAAATAGTTAAGTAATATAAATATGAAATAGACATTATCAGTAGGCAACAGAATTAATCTCAAGTCCCCCATTTGTTAACCCTATGGCCCCCGGAAAATTACTTAATCCTTCCATGCCTCAGTTTCCTCAAATGCAACATGAAGATCATAAAGAATCTCAAAGAGACACTATGAAGATCAAACTTGGTAGTCCATACAAAAAATTCAATGTTCGATAGCTGGAAGTGGGAGGTATTATTAGCTAGTATCATTATCTTAGCTTTGCAACACAAAAAAGACTCAAGGGTCTGAAACTCTGCTCTGCCACTTCTTAGCTGTGTGACCTTGGATATATTCCTTAAACACCCAGAGTCTTGCCTGACTCATCTAAGGAAATGGTGATACGTGTATCTCCAAAACATACTTGTGAGGGTGAGTGAAGTCTAGGAATACAGCAGGTGCTCAATAGTGGCTCTCAGACTATTCACTACATCCACATAAAGAGTTAACCAAGAATCTTCCTCAGTCTTTGGCCAGAAGTAATACAGAAAGATGATGACATTCTAATCTCTTTACTGAAACTCAGAAGGTCAGAATATTTAGACAGCTTCCCAGTCCTCCTGCAGAGGAGACAGAACCAGCACCCACTCTGTCAACTCTCTCAGCCTCACATTCCATCTCTTTACGGTAAAGACCAGAATGGAGCCAACATTTAGGGTTCCTAATATCAGAAGCCCTAAAACACCCGAGTATTTTATCTTTTTTTTCCCCTCTTCTTCTTTACTTCTTCCTAATTGTTGTTTTGTTTCATTATTCCAACAACTAAAATACTTTGTGCTGCTGGTGACTGCAAAGAGAAAATAAAGTATATTTTTCAAGGACAGGCTCATTTCTGAAGTTACTGACCTTCATTTTGGATTGACATTCCACTGCTACTCCTAGGATAAGATTTTTAGTCTCAGTGTCTCTATCAGGAACCAAACAACCTATTTGACCCAGCGGTGGCAGATGGGCTTCAAACTATTGGTAATTTTTGCTTGCAATATTCTAATGAGAAGGAATCAGAGGCTGTCACCACACTCCGCAGAAGAGTACCATGACCAAATGTGGTATCTGCCACAGACATGGAGGGGTGAATTACGGTATTATCAGACCTGACAACAACTAACAAGAGCTGCTATTTAATGAAATCTATGCAAATAACTCACCTGTATTTAAAAAAAAAAATTGTTATTCATGTTACTAAAAATCCATGTTTTCTTTTTTTTTTTTTTTTAAAGAATTCATCTGTTTTTAAATTCAAAATTCTATATATCACTTTCTTAGCATGGACATACACCTAGATCAGCAACACAGACTCAAACCTCCAGAGTCACCTTCTCCAGCCCTATCTACTTTGGCCTTAACATCCAGTCAGTTGTCTGGTTCCATAGAGCCTTTTCTCTAGTCTTGTCTGTCTCTTACTGCAGCCTCCTCACTAGATCTATGCTTATAGCATTCACCTCCAGTATGGTGCTGGAGGAATCTCTCAGGCACACCACTTAAAAGCCCTGTAATGTTCCACATTTCCTAGCATAAAAATTCCAAACTCCTTAACCTGATATTCTAGACCTTACAAAGATTTCACCTCATCTCTTTCCGAAATATATTTCCACCGAAATTATCTGTTGACACATGCACTGCAATGGTGAAACTTAAAATACCAGCAATTCAATAGATGAATAGATGGATAGATGGATGGATGGATGGGCAGACGGACAGATGGATGGAATAATGCGTGGATGGTGGGATGGATAGGTGGACAGATGGATGCATAGATGGAGCTTTCCCATCATAGTCTGTTGTTCCATGTAATATATTCTGTTTGATTACTTGCCTACCTCTCATCTCTTTTCAATGGTATCCTTCTCGGCCCAACTCTTCCACAAAGCCCTCCCTCACGCCATCTTCCATCCCTTCACTGAAAAAGCTCCGTCTGTGTTCTGAACTTCCATAGTTTTTATGTCATTTATCCTGTCCCCCTCATCACAGAGTTCTTTTACAAGTAAGTTCCCCGCCTTCTAGATATGAACTCCTGGCAGGCAGGGCTGGTTTAAGCACCAGCTTCATTGCCCCCACAGCACTTAGCACAGCGTCCGTAACAAAACAGTTCATTAATTCGTAATTATTCATGAACTGGTTGGATATTCAAAGTAACTTTTTTTATTTTTCACTCCTAAAAGACAATGATCTAGAATTTAAAATCCTCTGTTCCATGATTGTAGAAAATTAGTGGTCTAAATTTACCTAACTAACAGCGAGAAGGTGAGCAGGGTCTGGTTTTGCTTTTACCCCAGAAGTGCTGTGCAATCTGAAGCAAGTTTCTTCTCTTGTCCCTGCATATTCCTCACCCACACAGTATCCAGGTGTAGAAGCAGGCGATCTGTAAGGGCCTTTCTGCCCTTCCAATCCACAGTGCCAAAATTCAGATGAGAACAGAAGAGGAATGCAAATAGGAAGCCACTATGAGTCTAACACTGCATTGGTTGAGATTAGGATTTGAAACAATGAAAGTGCTGGAGAATCTGTCCACAGGTGGTAATAATGGCTTTTCACATGTGTGTCCCCTCCAGATAGGAAGCCAATTGCAGTAGCTCTGAAAGAAGTGCTCTTCCTACAGGTGGCACGACTGTCCTGCTTCCCAGCTGACAGCACCTTCCCCAGTCACTCTCACCATTCCTGTCCAGCAAATGAAGTGGTGGCAGACACATGTGTCCATGACAACACCGTCGTGACCAAGGAAAGCACAGATATGAATTTGCTACCTTCCAACTCCCCACAATTGGAGAGAATTCAAGGCAGCAAGCTTTCACCATCACCATTAACTCATGCCCACTCTGAAAAGCCATGCTTAGGGCTTATTCCAGACACGGTTTCCTTCATGTGATGATGATAACGGGCCAAATGTGAGTAATTTGTCACTACCACACCAGTGGAGAAAATGTTAAGATTGTGTCGTGCCCAAGAACTTCATGAATACTGAGCCTGGTGTCTTAGCTATCCCCTAGCCCTCTCTGTTCCCCATCAATTTTTATTTTCTCACCTGTCCACAAATTCCCCCTAGTTACCCTCCCAACCTGTGGTGGGAAGAACGAATGTTAAAGCTGAAATCTCTTGACCATGGCTTCATCATGTAGACTGAGACGTGGTCTTCTTGTCAACTAAGAGAAGATTGCCTAGTTCGATATTGAATATGCTGTATCTCTGCCAAAAAATAAGTATAGGGGCACTTGCATGGCTCAGCCGGTTAAGCGTCTCATCCTATCTCTTGGCTATTAACACTCTGGACTCTGAGTACAGGTGAGTACAGTCTTAAAATAATCAAGCTCAGATCACCAGTACGTTCTCATCACGCCTTTTCACATTTTCAATATTCTTGTAAGCTTAGTACAATATTGTTATGCCCTCAACCTTGCCCACGTTCCCCACATAATGACGCTATATTAATTTTCCTTATTGAAAAATAATTGTCTTAATAGACAAGCATTTTGGTTCTTAGTTGAAATCCCTTCCCTACTTCAGTGGTTGCAGAAGAAAGGAAACATGCTGCCAGATTAGTGGGCATATTTTTAGACCTTATGATAAAAACATTTTATCAAGGTGTTTCCCAATAGTATAGCCCCCATTGTGCAGGGTAGATTAGTAGGGGCATAATCAAAAACCAGAAATGATCGTACTGTTTTCAGACCAATGCTCCCTCTAACTGCTTCAGTGAGAGTGAAGAATTATGGTTTCCATTTGGAAGGCAGAGGTAAATGTTTGCCTTTTAATCGTAAGCTTTTCTTCTGTTTGCAGTCCGCTGTGCACTCAGACCTGCTCACAAATAAAAATGGAATGAATTTTTAATAGCCTGAATTGAATTTGGTAGTGATGCCTGTTTTCCCCTCTAGCCAGCGCCGTGGATCATGAGTGCACACATGCAAAGCACTCCCATCCAGAGAACGCATGCAAGACTAGAGAGGGCTGGTCCAACACAGAGCATGGTGACGCTTTATATAAACAGGCAGGCTCACCTTGGGCAAAGGCCACCACACTCTAAAATTAATCCAGCCCTTACAGATAGCAAAGCTTCCCTCGGGCTTTGAACAGTGAAGCTGGATCTCCCAGTACATGGATTAACTATGAATAAACATCAAATGAGAGCAAACCTCATGTAGTCACCTAAGAAGCCAAGTGCCCCTGGAATGTGAGCACAGTAATAAGGATGACAGTAATAAAATGCTTGTGAACATCCAGCATATAATGAACACTCTGCTAAGACTTGAGCAGTGCTAGCTCGGGCCCTCACAGCAGCCCGACAAAGCAGATACTAATACCATATTTTACACAGGGGGAAACTGAGGCTCGGAGAGGCCAAGTGCCTCAGTCAAGCCTTTGTTTTTATTCCTTTTTCTTTCTCTTCTTCCTTCCTTCCATCCTCTCTTTGTTACTGTTTCAAGCGCAAATGCCACAACCATATAGAAAATCCATTAAAGACATGTCAGCCAGGTGAAAGGAATGAAATCAAACCCAGCTAATTCAGCAGCGACTCAAGTGAAACAGAACAGAAGGAAACTGGAAGGCTGGAGCGTAATTTTTAAATGCCTACTATGTGTCAAGGGAACAGTCAGAGGCCAAGGCAACGATCGCAAATACCAATCTGCTGGTGACACTCAAAAGAAGAGATACCAAGAAATGCATTATTTGTTTCCTTCCTTGCTGTCCCAAAAGGCTTAAAAAGAAAACTAGGTTGTACACTGGCTATCGGGTCATTGGTGACTTCTTCTCGATGCACTACTTTCACAGGTCCATAAATAATTATTTTTCCTACTTGGAATGGCTCTTCTTACATCTGCTAGCGGTTTCCCTCCTGCCACTGATCATTCCATCCAACAGGCTGCTTAGTCTGTCAGTGACTCATTTATGATGAAATCTACATACATAAATGCCATCAGCTGCTTGACTCGAACAAGAGAGAAGAGAGATCTTTGAGTCTGGAAATGAGCCTAAGCAAGACACACTCCCAGATGTAACTTGGGAGGGGGAGAACAAGGGGTGCATAACAGGTGTACATGAGTCAGACATTTGAATAAAAGATCACCTCCTCAGGCTCAAAAATATCAGGTGAGCTGGCACTAAGCCAATTCAGAATCTGCACCCCTAATGGCTCTAATGAACTAAGGGCATGCCATTAGGAAAACAACTGGCAGAGCACAGAAAAGGAGAACCCATGTGAACATTAGGCTCATTTTCCAAGGGTCTTGACACAGGAACCCTAGAAAAGGAGATTGGCCATTACCCATTGGCCCTTGGGTAAGAATATTTATATGACCATAAGGATGTGAATAAATATATATTGTTTCTCATCCTTTAGAATCAATCCATTCTTGGGGGCTTAATTACGGTTACAGAATGGAATGTAAATGTTATTATCCATGACAAAATAGGAGTAGCAGAAGTTAGGGGGTAAAGAGGAAAAGGAAAGGTGTAAGGATTGGTAGGGGGCACCAATAGGCTCACCTAATAAGGTACAGAGTCAAGAACAGTTCTAGAATAGAAAACACACACAAACATATCAAATATATATACATACACACACATAAACAGATACACACTTCATAGATGTGTACACACACGTGTATAGAATATACGATATAAACATATAATATACAAATCTGACAGTACAAACGTAATAGGAGGAAGGAGACATAACCACTGACGGTAGTATAAGTGAGCTCGATCCATATCCGTAACAGCACAAATCATTACCAAGTCCCTGAAATTGATAGATCAAGAAATAGCAGTCCACTAAAACACAGGAGGCAGCCTCTGGGAGCACCAAAAACAGCAACTGTGTGAATGTGGTTGCCTTTGTTCATCCTATAAGGCAGCATCCAGAAAAGCACCGGGCACAGATTCCATTCTCCATGGATAACTGTTGAATCAATGAATGAGTGGACCAAAGCAGACAGTGAGAAGGGTAGGGTAAGAGCTACTGCTTGCTATCATTAGTCCTTCAGAACTACTTGATTTTTCCTCTAATAGTTGCAAACATTACTTTTCTTGTATCTGCCTGGGGGCAGGGGGGAGTGGTTTGTTGTTGTTTCGGGTTTTGGTTTTAGTTTAATTCCTCTGATACGAACCTGCTCATAGGTTCTGGAGAAGTGACCTTCTTTGAATGGTGAAGATGCCTTGCATTAAAATGCAAAAAGCAGCAATCATAAAGTAGCTGCACCATCGGGGCGCCTGGGTGGCTCAGTTGGTTAAGCGACTGCCTTCGGCTCAGGTCATGATCCCAGGGTCCTGGGATGGAGCCCCGCATCAGGCTCCCTGCTGGGCGGGAAGCCTGCTTCTCTCTCTCCCACTCCCCCTGCTCGTGTTCCCTCTCTCGCTGTCTCTCTCTGTCAAATAAATAAATAAAATCTTAAAAAAAAAAAAAAAAAAGCTGCACCACCACGTTAGCAGGGCTGAGACCCGCAAAAGCACCTGCCTCAGGAGGAAGGAGGCAGCATGGGGATGGAGGGCTGGAGGGTAAGCACCTGCAGAAACCAGAATGGCTTACCAAGAGCTGCAAGGCGACAGCAGTAACTTTTTGGTTAATAAACTACAGTTTTAGGCAAAGGAGTGAAAACTGCCATCTGTTCCACAAGTACCACACACTTGCTGTTTACTTTTAAAAAAACAAAAAGGGAAGGGAAGAAATTAAAGAAAAATAACTAGTATGGGGGAAGGAAGGAGGAGTCTATGACCTTCTCAGTTTGCTATGTTTAGTTAAAACACGTGGGCTCTGTTTTCAAATTCCATGTCTGCCAAGCATCAGCAGCACAGCCTCAGACAAGCTGCTCACCTCCCCTCCCTGACTCTTCCCTCATTAGTCAGATGAGGACACTGATGTCCATTTTGTGGCGTTACAAGAGGATTAAATTAGATAATGCCTGTAAACATATGGCATGTAATGAAGACTTAAAATTCCCCTTCTCCCCCTCTCTCCTTGCATGAACGCTGCAAGAATACATAGCTCTCCACCACAGAACGAGTTTATTCATAGACACTTCCTAAAAGGAAGGAACAAATGTTTCACAGTAATGTTTAACTCAGATTCAAATTAACTTCAAAGCACGTGGAAAGCATTCATTAAATCCTAAAGATATTTTGATGTAAAATTTTTAAAACATCACAAAATATGAAGCTCAGTCACTAATTAGCTGAATTAAAAAAAAAAAAAAAAAGCCTGCATCATTTATATTATACCTGATGTGAGAGGGAGCTAATTCAATCACTGTTCATGGTGTCATCCACACAGTGAGTTTATACTGAAGCAGGATCTCAATAACCTTTCTATAAAAAGGGGATGAAATCACTGATCACAGAGGTACTCAGGAATGAGGAGTAATGGAGGTCAAGTGCCTGGTACCTATGCCTGGCACAGGGCTGGCCCTCAACTCACACTTATATATTACGCGGGTAATTTTCTCTTACACGAGGGAAGGATTCCACTAGGATAACAAGGAGATCAGAATCATGTTTTGCCCTCACTTAAAATGCTCAAACCAGGCAGCCATCAGTGGGGGTGATAAAATTGCCTCATGGATCTTACCACGACTTTTGTCCAAAATGATCAGAGAGTACATTAAATCATTAGCAGAAACTTTGCTGCCTGCTGATTTTACAATGCAGGCAATGAAATTCATTGCAGAAGCAAAATAGGGCCAATAATATAATTACAGCGCTCTGCCTATGTAGTCAGAGCTAATGCTATTATTTGACATTGCAAGGCTGTGTTTTTTCCCCAGAGTCTCGGTGCAGACAAGGTTCGCCCTAATTGGTTCCAAAGCACAACCTCCCCACTACAATCTTTCCTCAGGACCAGTAATGTTAATTTCCACACGACTGTAAATAGTATTTGCAAACAATACAAACATGGTAATAAGAGGCTAGGTGGGTAATTAATGTGGTTACAAAGTAGCTTATTTGCATTTTTATTTAAAAACGGCCTTCTTTAAAAAGCAGCTCAGATTTCTCTTTGCAAAAGGAGCCTTGGTTAAAGAGTACAACAGTAATTACTCTCTTTAGGGGTTCCTTTATATGTCCTTCAGGGAATTAGAATGAAAAGATAAGCAGAATTATAAAGGAAATCATGTAAAATATGAAATGTACTATAAACACTTAGTAGTGTATTTACCATAAGCTAGGCCTACCTTTTTCATTAATGGAATATTTTAACCAGCTTATAATACATTCAAATTAATTGTAGATATGGCAGAAAGGTACAATCATCTAGTTAAACTTTTTTTAAGATACAGTATTATAAGATTTTCTATGCCCTCACAACAAATTCCACATGATTTCTCCTGCCAAAAAGTTCCCTGAATAGGGCAAAGGTGACCATCTGAGATAAAACACAGATCCGTGCTCTTCTCTAACAAAAGGACACTGGAATGTTAGAGTAATAGTTATTTTTATCTTTTCTTAGTTCACGTCTTACATTCCTGGGCAAAAAACATAGGAAGTGAGGAAACAAATTCAAAAGCTGATTTGGAATGGAATTCAGTTTTTTTCTCACATCTTTCCCAACTGTAACATGTGGAAATTTCTAGAAGGTGGCCAGTGGTCAGGACCATTCAGCAGCTGAGATACCTGAATTCATTTGGAGGCCATTTAGTCATCCCCTACAAACCAGTGGGAGGGGAACCAGGAGCTGGGTCACAGAGATGATTAGTCACATCCCTATTCTTCAAGGAGTTCAGGCATTCTTAAAACTATGACATGGAGGAGCCTGTCAGGCTTAATCAAGGGGCAGGTTCCAGTCAGTCTGCAAGCCCTGGGAGAAGTTTCACACAGGGCATAACGCTCAAGGAGCAGAAAGGGGCTCAGGGTCTGAACAAGGGAAGGATGGAGCTCCGAGGTGAACTGCCAGCACATACCAAAGTACTGGGCACAGAATAGCTTGATGCGTCTGGGGACCTGGGAGGCGCAATGTCCAGCAGGATCTTAGCAGAAAAAGCTCTGAAGGCAGATGTCAGCCAGCTAACAACTCCAATTCACTTACTCCATCAACAAACATTAAGTAGGGTCTGCTATTTGCAAAAATTTGTTCTACATGAGAACGCACATTCTACTGGGGGGAGGCAGTCAAGAAGCAATAAATAAAACATATGAGAAGATTAAATAAAATGTTAGCACATTATAAGTGCTAAGACTAAAAGAGAAGGGAGTTTAAGAGCTCAGGAGTGAGGGTGGGACCAGGCAGGAGTAGCACTCACAGAGTAGTGGAGTGGGGGCTGGAGTGAGGGTCGCCCTGCCTGAGCTGCTACTCAGGCCCACATCTTCCAGTATTTTTAAGAGAAGCCAGAAATTTGGATTCTTAAGTGATATCTTACTTTTTTGTTTTTAATTAAAACACAAACATGTCACCAGGAAGCAGCTACAGTAAACCTGTCTGCAGGAGACCAAGGTAACAAAGCTCGTGGACTTGAAAAGGGGCAGCATGTTGGTTTTCAAAGGTAAATCTTAAGGTGTGCCTTCACTCTCACTGGGCCCTCCAAAAATTACAACAACAACAACAACAAAATAAAACATTATTTTTGGCTAAGACTGCCTCTCTTCATTTTAGCAACTGTGTTCATGCAAATCCCCTGTAATACTGATAGTATTTCACTCCCAGGTCTTACCATGCTCCAAACATTTGTATTTTTCAAAGGATGTATCACCGTGCTGCAGCGAGAGAAGACCAAATCTAAGTAAGACTGGCTACTACTTGGTGTTGTTCTGAAAATAGTCACTGGAGGAAATTTATTTATACTTTAGACAGAATTCAGAGGCTGTAATGATGTTTTAAATATGATTTCAAAATACTTGAGAAAAGCAGAAAAGCAATGAGGTAGAAGAGGAGGATAATAAGTTTATGACATCCAAGTAAATATATCCAGAAAACTGGGTCATTTATACCAGAACTGCAATCTTTTCTGTTAAAATATGCAAACGACAGTATGAAAAATGGTTTGTGATTTTAAAGAAATATAGCACTACAAACGTCAGTGTGAGGGAACTCAATAACACTTAATGAAACTTTGGATTTCAAATTAATTACTGATTGACTAAGGCATCTAGAGGGAAAATAGCCTCGATTAGAGAAGTCTGGGATAGGCCGTAAATCTGGATGCCTCTTTCGAGGACTCTGAGCTGGTATTTCCTACTTCTGCCATTACTGCTAGGTTAAGGGGATACTCGTCACTGCGAAGACCACTGGTTTCATTCTCATAAACAAGACTGGTCAATATTTTCCTGACTCTTTCAGATCTTCCTTCCTACCTTCCTTCCATATGTATTTATGGTTTTAACTGCTAAAAAGAGTTTAAAATAAAAGGTTAAACAAATTGGTGAAGCAGTATTTTAGGAAAGATAAATGGTACCAGTATTCAGAAAACCTTATTCGGTATACTGTATTATGGATTCACAATTAGTGTTCCCTCCTTGCCTTTGCTATGTTTTCCTGTAGGTTTTCCCACCCCACTGATGTCGGGTCTTGGCCATGAGACTTGATATGGCTATTGGAATATGAAGCAGACATAAGGTACATCAAGGTCTGAACAAAAGTCCCTTGAGCTTTGCCCTCTGTCATGAGAACAGCCCCTAGTGATTTCTCTTGCAACCTAGGTCCTGGAATGAGAAGTCACGAAAAACAGCCCAAGGAAGCCCAGCTAGGACAGCAGAACCACAGCCAACCTCAGCCCTCATGTGTCATAAGCAAAGAAACACACATTTATTTTTGTCAGCCCTCGGAAATTCAGAATTGCTTGTTACAGCAGCAAAAGCTGACTCATACACTATCCTTGCCAGTTGGAATCTACCACAAGATTCAAATCATACTGGTATTTCTTACATAAGTCATAGAATTCATTATATTCAACTACAGCAACACTAGGCCCACAATAAATTCTTGTCTAACGGATAAAAGCTTTTTTTTTTTTTAATAGTTATTGCCACAACGTGGACAAGGAAGAGAACATGTCAACCAATATCTATATTAAGAGCTTTAGAGTAACAAATGGTCACTGGTTGACAAAAACAAGAGACCAAGGGCACCTGGGTGGCTCAGTCTGTTGGGTGTCTGCCTTCGGCTCAGGTCGTGATCCCAGGGTGCTGGGATCGAGCCCCGCAACGGGGTCCCTGCTCCGTGGGGAGCCTGCTTCTCCCTCTCCCACTGCTGCTGCTCCCCCTGCTTATGATCTTTCTCTTTGTCAAATAAATAAAATCTTCAAAAAAAAAAACAAGAGGCCAGCAACATTACGAAGTGTTTACTGTGTGCCAGGCACTGTTCTAAGTTGTTATGAATACCCATTATTTCCTCACAAAAACCCAGGGACATGGGGCTTACTTTTATTCTCCTTTTATACATGAAGAAACAGGAACAGGTTAACTAACTTGCCCTAAAAGTTAAATAGATAGCCTCATCGTTGTTATCCTCCATATAATTGTGGGCTATTCCATATCAAATTGGTGTTCTCTGTGTCATACTTTCAATATAACCACAGCAAATTAATTAAAAATATTCCAAGCACAAACATTCCATCATTCCTCAGGTAAGTTGCTCCTGTGGTCAAATATCCTGGAAATTCTGAGAACCACTCTGGTCATTATTCCAGTTCATTTTTCCACATAGCTGCAATTTCCAGTCTTCCTTGTACTACTCTGAAATGCCATTCTCAAATCCTGCCTCAGATAGGCATCCGTTCCAAGGATCAAGAACCTGCCTTGCTGTAAATCCCCACCCACAACCTGCCCCATGTAGGAAATCCATGTTAATTCCACCAAACTGTAGCTATAAAAACAGCAATCATGTACGGGAGGAAAAAAGAGAGATCGAAAGGAATAAAATGGAATTAACATATTTATGTGGGATGTTATATATAATGTGTATAAAACAGGTTTCCAAGGTTTTTTAAATGGAAATTTCTAAAATATTGAGACCGTATGACATGTTTTTGGAGCATTTTGTTGAAAGCTCAAATATGTATATTAGAAACTCATTTTTCTGCTATTTTCGATTGACAGGAGTATATTTTTCTATGTTTCCTACCTGTAACCAGAGGAAGATGACCCAGGCTAGTCAGTTCAACTCAACAGCATGGTCCAAGTGGCAAGGGGGCCTGTCTGCCAGCTTGCACTGTGTTGAACAGGCTGCAGGCCCAGCTGGTGAGGGGCTGTGCGCCATGGGACAGGAGGGGCACCTTTCCTAATTCTCACCGAAAGAGCCATGTGGCTGGTGGCACTAGTCTTGATAGGTGATGATCCTGTGGTCCAGCAGTGCCATTTTGCCCCATCTAGTCCTTCATCACAGGGGTTCAGAAGGGAGCACATAAAATATATTTCAGTCCAATTTCGTCTTTTAAAAGGGAGTAGAAAATGAAACAAGTAAGCCTGAAGCTGGTATTCATCTTTAGTGTTTGTGGACATTTAAAACCAGAGGCTCCAGACTCAAGTGAAGGCCCTTGAGAAAGCCATGTGATTATCAGATTCCTGATGGCCTAGGTTCCAAGTCAACACCAAGTGGAGTCTGGAGGGACAACACACAGGGAACTAAAGTATACGAACCTGTGACACGGAAGGCACTGTGTCCAGAACTCCCCATCATTAGCATAATCACTTCACAATGCATGAAGTCACCTCAGAAATTAATTACCTGGCTCAGGTTGAGCACCCACCTAGAAGCTGAGGTGCGATTCAAACCAAGTGGCTGTGACCCAGATTCAATATGCTTTCCCCACGTAGTACCAGTGTGACCACAGGCAGCCACCGAAAAGATGCAGGACCTGAGCCAAATCACTCTAAATGGGGCCCAACTCCACCTCCTACCATATTTGTAGAATAGAATTGACTGGAATGGACATGAGCTACAGCCTTTAGGAGTTGGAAGGGGGAGAAACTGAGAGTAAGAGACCTATTAGGCACAGTCCTTGGATGGCAAAGAGTCAGTAGGTGGACTAGGTGGGAGTGATTTGGTTTTAAGTGACAGAAACACAGCTCACACCAGCTCACACACAAAGGGGGGTCTTCTGCTCTGTAATATGACAAGGCCAGGGGTGAAGCAAAGGTACTCTTTTGTTCTCTCCCATTTCACCTTGCCTTCGCCCTTCTTACTCTGTCTCCTTGTGGCAGGAAACATGGCTGCTAGAAGCCCGTATGAACATCCTTCTAGCTCCCAGTGCCTCAGGAAAGAGAGCATCTTCTCCACTGACTCCTGATTTGTCAGGCTTAAGCCAAGTACCCATCTTGGCACGAACTACTGTGGTGTAGTTCATGCAAAACGCTACCAACACTTTCATTGCCTCGTCCCCCAGGATGGAGCTGTTACTAACGAGGGTGGAAGCAGGTGCCGGACAAGACCACAGCTGCCACAGTGGGGAAGCTGTGGGTGGGGAGGGTGCTGCTGAAGAAAGGTAAGAGCTTTAGTTGCTATTATTATGTCAGCCACTGGCTTTCCCACTAATTCCTCGATCCCTTCTCTTTCTCAAAAAATAGACTTCAGGGCTGTTGTCCCAATTTCATCTGCTGTGTGCATCACTCTACTTATGACCCTCCTCACATGGCTATGAAAATGGACAAATGAGCAGCGCCACAGCAAAGACACACACACTTTCATCATGAACTTGCACCGACAGAAAAGAGGATGGAGATACCCTCTGTGCTAAGTCATCAGAACAGCAAAAGTATCTCTGACTACCAGTAAGTAAAGCCATGGGGGGCTGGGCTACCAGAGGCGGAGGTTCCCGGGAGGCCTCCACCGCACAGGTTTGCCAAAGCCCTGAAGATCTTTCCTATGAACTTGTCACAACTTGCCTCTGGAATCTACCAATTCCTGGCCCAAGAACCCAAGGTCCCTCCCGTTTCTGGCATAACTCAGCCCCAAACCTGCCTCCTGCAATTCCGTCCTGCAGATGAGCTGCTCTCTCTCAGCCACAGCTTGAATCAAGTTCAAGCTTCAACAGGACTTTCAGGAACTCTGGTACTGACCTCACCTCTGCCTGCCCCTCCAAATTCTTCCCACCCCCCCTCACCCTGCTCTCCTTCTCTGACACTCCCCACCTCCCTCACATCCCTCCAAAGTAGTTTTATAGCAGGATCTAATCTAATCTTCATGGTTAACCAAGCACGGAATCAAAACAGAAGATGTGCCACACTTCATCAAATGTATGTTCCATTTTCTCCAATGGCCCCAAGAAAAATAATTTATATGATTTCAAAAGACATGTCTTCCCCCCGCCACACATACACACACACACCCGATACCCATTAGGGATCTTAAAATCCATAGATCTTTTGATACCCTTCTGTAAGCCAATAACTTTTCAGCCTGGACCATATCATAATGGGCCATCGTTTAGTGCCCTCTCTATAAAGTATTACTGTTAATGTTTTCTAATTTTAGCTCCTCAAAACTTCCAAATAATACTCCTATTACTCTGGGATTTTTCAAATATGACCCTATTACTCCAATCTGTAGCCTTAAAACCTTATTCTTCCCAACTAAGGCAAGCAAACTAGTCTTCTGTGTTTGGATGAAAGCTCTTCTCACCCCTTTGGTTACTTTAGCTCTATCGATTTAACATTCATTGACAAGTAATAAATTCCATGGAAAACAGCTCGTTGGAAAACCATAGAAAGTACCTTTTAATCAATTGAATAAGAAACTAAACACTCCCAAGTTCTCATAACCCTGGTGAGGAATTACAATGAATGAAGAGATGTTATATTAATTAAACTCTTGGAATGCATCCATAATGCTTAATGGAAATGGAAGCCGGAGGAGGTCTGAAATGCCTGGGAAACACCCATCCCTGAAACCCACTCGCAACCACCAAAGAAGCTGTTCAAGTCCAATCATTTACATCATACAAAAATAAAGACTTACAGGGAAAAAATGAAATCAGAAGGGAAATAACAAAAATTCATCTAGCTTCCGTACACTGGTTTATTCACTTTCTGATTTGGTTCTACATTATCTATTATGGTTATTTAGAGTTTCCTTCAATCCCCAAGAAGGAAGTGAGTGAGGCTGCAGAATTCCAGGGCATTCATTCACTCACTCACTCATTCAACAAAGGACCTGAAATGCAAGTATCCACTGAGTACCCATATATGGCAGGTCCCACGCTTAGAGGCTTTACCTAGTTTTATTACAACTACATGATAATCATGTGCACAAAAATCCAGCTTACGGAATGTCACCAGTGTGCCTCACACTACACCAAATACTGGATGTTCAAGTATCAGGGCAACGAATGATAAGCTAAACATCGCTATCAGTCTCTTTAGTTCACATATGTGGAGACTGAGGCTCAGAAAAATTAGATTTCTTGTCCATCATCATGGGACTCTCACGGCCACTAATTGTATGTTCAAAACTACTTTTTGTTAGTTTAAGATTTCCAAAGTCAGAACAGATCCTGAAGTGGAAAGCAAACATTGCAAATAAGATCCGATCCTTCAGCAGGATGGGAAAACATACTTCTGGATTAATAAAATATAAAACATGCCATGCTGATATGTCACCCATAGAACTGGGGGACATAATCCTGTTTTGTTCAGGCAAAGTGAAACAAAGGAATACTATGTCTACAGCTAGACAATGTTTAAAAATGATGTGGGAAAACAGAAAGGGCCATAGAGGAGATTTACTATGTAGGGCTCCAGTCCCTGGGTCGTTTAGATTGGAGAAAATGCAGACAGGTTCTTCTCCATGGCCTCCTAGCATGTTAAAAATTATGATGTGCTATCTTCCACCTTAAAAAGAAATGGATACAAGTCCTAGCACACAAATACTCATATCAAGAAGGACTACTTTAAGTAGCCACAGAAACAAAAACCTAGTTGAACTTGTCATTTAAAAAAGCTTTCCAACACACATTAAAAAAAAAAACTATTTCCAAAGTTTCCAAATGTAATTTCTGAGGCTCTTCCTTAAAAAAAAAAAAAAAGAAATCAAAACAAACAAAAAAGCAACACTGTAATTGTGGGGGTTAGATCCAGTGCAAATTTCACAGAACACCTGGCTTATATAGATCACACAAAATGCCTGTTGAGGGGAATGGCATTCCTTTCTCTTTGAAAACCTGGCGAGAAAGTAATCACCTTCTTCTGTGATTTCCGCCACTCTCACCCTGGCTAAGGAGAGGTAAAGGACGGGCAAGAGGCGTTAGGTCCTGAGGCCCGGCAACGAGAGCAGGTGCTATTCTCTTGCCTTTGGCAGGTCAAGGCACCCATTTCGATCATGCCGTGTCTCCCCTGCTGATGAAACTAGTTCTCCAAAGACCACGGGTTCCCTGAGAGCAGGCTCTCCTTTGTTGTGTCTGCCCAGCACTTCGTGTAGAGCTTGGCATAACGCAGCCACGTGCTACGGGTGGGAGAAGCAGGCCAAGAGCCCCTTCTGCTACTGAATTGCCTAGAAGTTTTACCCTCAGTAACAGCCCTGGTTAAGAAGTAACTCAAAAAATAAAAACTAAAGGTGTTTCTTTGGAGTGATAGAATAGCTGGGTATCCTGATAATGGGTGGTGGGTAAACAAATATGTATGTGTGATTATCTATGTGGGATAACATTTCATAGAACTATAGACACACACACACAAACGAGTACATGCCAGAATAAAATCCGTGGTGTATATATTACTATACCAATGTCGGTTTCCCTAATGTGATCAGGCACCAGGGCTCTATCAGATGTTGTTATCTGGGGAAGCTCGGTGAGGGATAACCAGAAACTCTTGGTACTAGTCTTTGCAACTTTATGAGAGTCCAAAATTATTCTGAATTAAAGGGTTTTTTAGAAAGACTAATGCTAGTAGAAAATGCCAACAGGTCAAAGGATATAAACTGCCAGGTTAAACTGAGTTCTAGCAATTAGCGATTTCTGAAAAAGACAGCAGACCATAACTTTGTTTTCTCCCTGATGCTTGCCCTTTAGGTCAGTGCTGTTCGGCAGAAATAATGCAAGCCCCGTGTGTAACTTAAATTTTCTAGCAGCCATATCCAAAAAAAAGTAAAAAGAAACAGATGAAATTAACTCTAATAACATTTTATTTAACCTAGTATATCTGAAATATCATTTCAGCATGAAAGCAATATAAAAAATGTTAATATTTTACATTTTTTACAGTGTCTTCAAAATCTGATAGGTATTTTATTTTACACTCACAAATCATTTCAATCTGGGCCAGGCACATTTCAAGCACTCAACTGCCACACGTGGCCAGTGACTACCATACGGGACAGCTCGACTCTCGATACCACCTTTATGTTGCCGTTAAAAGTCACCTGGGCTGTTTCCGGGGCACCTGGGTGGTGCAGTAGGTTTAGCATCTGACTCTTGATTTCGGCTCAGGGCATAATCTCAGGGTCGTAAGATCAAGCCCCACAGAGCCTGCTTGAGTTTCTCTCTCCTTCTGTCCCTCCTCCCTCCCCCATCTCTCTCTCTCTCAAAAATAAATAAATAAATCTTTGCAAAATAAAAGCAAAACTCCCTTGGGCCATTTTCATAATTAAAGCTTTTTATTTCCTTAGAACAAATGGTTATCTCCAGCATTTTAGGCCTACTTCATGGTGTCAGTATATACCACCTGAGGGTGATAATATCTTGAAGGAGTGCAGTCTATTGATGAGCTTCCAGACATAATTTATTAAGAAAGAGCAGAAGGAAGGGAGGGAGGGAGGAAGGAAAGGAGGAAGGAAAGGGAAAGAAAGCCAAAATCACAGCTCAACTTGAAAAAGTTTTGTGGTCTTGAAATTTTTTTCTGGGAACAGTTGTGGATCCTTTTTATCCAGATCATCATGAAATGAAGATAGAGTCTCATCAGTTTTAAGGAGTTTGGATACGGTCAGCAGGAGAGTCTTTGATGCCTTTCCTGTTCCCTTCTGGTTCAAAGTTGTCTCCAACATGGAAGATCAGTGAAATAACTACAGACAGGCTTGAAGTAACCACGGAAGGGAGTGTTGAGGGCTGCCCTCTGATGTTCCAGCTCTCCACCCTCTTCCGCACCAGGGTGGGTGTGCACCCTCCTGCAGCTGAAGCTGCATGTGGCCACGAGACTGGCTTTGGCCAACGGACTGTGAGCAGATGTGACAGTGTGCCGTCCGAGCAGAAACATGCCGAGCAGTACACGGGGTCAGCATGCCTTTCTCTTCCTCTGTCACAACATCCAGCACTGCGGGCTGCCCTGCCAGCACTCGTGGCCGAGTGAGCTCCCCATCTAACAGCCACCCAAGCGACTCATGATGGAAACGGAGCTGAGCAAGAAATAAACCTTTGTTCTTTTAAGCCCCGGAGATTTCGAGGTTGTTTGTTATTACAGCATCACCTGGCCTGTCCTAACACATAATTCAATTGTTGACTCCGTGCATGTGACATCAACAATTCCATCCAGGGTGTCTCCCCGAATATCAGGGCTTATCGCATCTGCTATATAACCCAGGCTCGGTTTTACAGTGGTTTCATTACCAACCATAAAAACTGTAACAGTGGAACTGTATAAACAAACCGAACAGTGTTTTTACTGTAAAACATGAATGTAATATAAATATTTGTCTTTGCCTTCCCTCAGCATCTGTAATGAGAGCAGAAAATTCATGCCATATGTTTATAGCATGAAGAAGGGAAAAAAGAGATCTCAACGATTCATCATGTGAGTGCCAGCTGAGCTGTTTAATATTTGTAATTCATCCATTTTCTTTCAGATATAAATCCTCCACAAATCATAAAACCCTGATGACTGTAAGTTACCAAATTCATGATTCTTTCTACAGGAGGGCCCTTGCTAGGGAGAAGGTGACCATGGTGGTATGAGGTCAGTTTCTGTGACAAGATGAGAAACAACACGGTGAGTCACTGCATTAGACCGTGGCCTCTCCGAGCCAGCCTCGACGAAATCTGAATATGAAACCACTTCTCTGAAGACTTCCAAAGCCCGGTCCTACCTCTAGCTGGCAGCGCATCTGCACGTCTGGGGTCCTGACAGCTCCTCCTTTCCTCAAGCCTCACAGGGAGGGGCACTGAGCAAGGGAAGTGCCTTCTGCCTCCTGTAGGACCGTAGCACCTCGTGGGGGGGGGGGGGGTGTTACCACCACCAAGGTCTGTGCCAGGCACAGACTCCAGCTCCTCACACAGGGAGCAACGGGGGATGTTTTTACTTCAGAGCCGCGGTGGTCCTTGATGTGAAGCTGCTGAAGCCTGCCCAAAGTGTTTGTGCAGCCTTTCAGGATACGAGCCGAGAGGCACAGAGAATGATTCAATTTTCTCCAAATTGGCTCACAGACCAGAGGTTTCTGGAAACTGTCACTGTCCTACAAAATCCAATACCACAGAGAGGAAGCTTTGTTGAGCGCAAAGCAAATCTAGCCAGTGGAGGCTCCGTCTGGCACTCGGGAGGCCGGCCCCTCATGGGCACAAGAGGTGCTGGCGGGGAGAGGGGAAGGTAGGAATGCCATCATGGGTTAGAACCCAAAGCGTGCAAGCCATGTGGAGGTGACATTCAGCAGCTCTCCACATGGTGGGCACCACGTGGCACGTGTTACTGAGCATGGCCCGGGAGCCCGGCACTCCTCTCAAGCGTCCTAGCACTCAGGGACGCAGTATCCCCATTTTCCATAGTTAGATCAAGAGGTCCACGGAGAAGCACCCTGACTGAGATCACACACTGCCAGAGAACGACAGCCAGGGTTCCTACCTAAGTTGGGCTAATCCTAAAATCTGTGCTCATAACCACTTACTGGACAGCTAGAGTCACAGAAAAACCTTCTGTTAACCAACCAGTCCTACAACAGCCAAAAGTGTTCTGAGAAACACAGGCCTTGAGTATGCTCCTGCCCAACTGCCAAATGAGCTCACAGCCTAAACCAAGTCTTGCTCTCCTCCCCACCCGCCCACATACATACACACCTACTACAGTATTTATATTACTGTTATTGTTGTTGTTGTTAATTTACATGTCTGTCAACACACTTAGACTCCTTGAGGGCAAGGACAACGTCTTATGTATCTACATATGCTCAGAGTCTAGTGGGATGCCTGGCATATGATAAGGTGTCAACACACGTGTGCTGCTGAGTAAGGAGACCACTGGCAAATAAGCAATGCATAACCAAAGCATGGACTGTAAGCTCCCTGGAGGAAGGAACCTTTGCTTCCTTAGTCACTGCCACATTGCTAGTACTTTAAGGTAGCACCTAACTCAGAGGAAGGGAGGGAGGGTGGGCAGTGGAGAGGGCAAGCTTTGTGGGAAGGACACCCACGGGAGGGGACTCACAGGATGTGGAGGGGCTGCCTAGGTGGACAAGCTTGGCTGAGGTCCTTCCAGGCACAGGAAACATTCTGGGCTGAGACGCAGAGACACTGGGGGGTTTGGGAGGAACGGTGAGGCTGAGACAGTGAGACAAGGAAGAGAATGGCAAGAGATGAACCTGGACAGGCAGGCAGGGGCCACAGCTCCCAGGAGCCCCAAACAATCTTTCTTATCCTTACTAGCACTTGGAGAGCACACACTAGGCAGCCAGGTACCATCCCAAGGACCCAGGCCTACTGGTTCATAAATGGCAGAAAGAGTATTTGAACTCAGGCAGACCAGATTCCAAGTCTGCTGCTTATACCCACGTGACTTATCTTACAGATCAGTCCTTTTAGACTGATGAAGTAAGCGAGTTTTAGCAGCCCCTCCAAGCAGGTGCCGAGGAGCTGAACAGGGATGCACTGATGCAAAAGGAAACCTTTCCAACAGCCATCATGTTGATCAGGTGAGCTATTTATTCCTCTTCAGTAAAGTCTTTATATACCCCCAGTTTGTCCACTTATAAATGTAAAATATATACTATCTTTTTAAGAAATCTATATTTAATTATACAGCATCAGTGAAACTTCACTTGGGGAACGAAAATCTAACATAAATGAATGCATGCAATAGAAAAAGCTGTAATTTAAAATAAATTACTGTGTTAGTTCAGAAAAAAAATGTATTCTCTTCAGAGGAAAAAAAAAATTGCTACTGGTGTTAGGTAGCCCCACTCAGTTAGAAAGTGGCATCAATAGCAAGAACCAAATAACCCCCACCCTAAATTCCTCCTCTCCCGGAGCAGCTTCCACTGTCGAGCCCAACCAGGAAGTGTGTGCAGCGGAGCTGGCCTGAGCTTCATTAAGGCTTAAAGTCAATTAAGCCACGAACTGGAACAATCATTCCTCCTTTGCAAAGTATTGATATTTTTTTCCTGGCCGCTTTAGGGCTTTTCCAGCACTCACGAGGAGATTTATGTTAGACAATTTCTTTCTGATTAAAACAAATCATAGCTCAACAATTCTAATTTCCTCCTTTCTAAGCAAGAAATGATCAGAGAATGCTGAAAACAGTGATCAAACCCATCGTGCAGAGGCCGGCACTAAGAAGCTCCATAGACACTCCCTAGAGGTGTTCTCTCTCTCTCTCTCCATCCCTCCCTCCATCCCTCCCTCCGTCTCTCCCTCCATCTCTCTCTCCATCTCTCTCTCTGTCTCTCTTTGCACCTTGATCTTTGTCCCTCCTCTCAGTGCCCATCTCGTGTGTGTGTCTGTCTGTCTGTCTTTCTCCATATGTCTGTTTCCCCGACCCCCTGATGTCTCTGTCTCTCTGTCTCTCTCTCGGCTTCATTCTCTTTCAGTATACATTTACCTTGACAGGCTTCTGGACGATTACTTATTAATTGAAAGGGAAAGGGACATTAGAAGCAAAGCCAACCCAAGCTGGTTTTCTGATCTAAGTAATAGGAAATGAGAAGGTTCCTATGTTGACCTCCAAAAGCCCAGCATCATCAGAGGCCTTTTCATTTATAAGCAGTTAATGGTTTCTGTCCGGCCTTCTCTCTCTCGATCACACACACTCTCAAGGAGAGACCAGAAACCTCCTGGATCCATGCACTGGCCTTTCACACGGTGCCCACTACCTTCAGAGCTGACCTCTCTACATCAGTGATCCATTCTCCTGTGCTTCAGAATAGAGTTCATTTAGAAGTCCGGTCCTCACTGCAGCCAACTCCCACTGCTCCAGAAAGGCTAGAGAAGCTGGTTGACTGAGATTTCCCAAATCAGGATCCGTGAATTTCAGAGAACTGGAACTGCAATATGCTTAACATAACGTCCCATAAACAACGAGTCCTTCCTTAACTAGCGACAAGGCAGCTGAAGAACTGAAGGCACCACAGTAGCATCAAAGTGAAAATCAATTGGCCCAGCTCAACACTTCAGAAAAATAATCTGGTTGCTTGCACCTTCTGCTGGTCTAGTCTCCAAAAACAAACAACCAAACCGTCCCTTCCCACAGTGACAGGATGCTGCTGCTTAGGTTATAACCAGAAAGGCCCAACTGTCAACCCGGTTGCATTCCCAGTCATTCATTCCATAAATACGTCTAAATCCCTCCGACTAATCAGGCACTAGGCTACAGGCTGGGGCAATACAAAGAAGAATAAAACAGGCACGGTTCCTGTCTCCCCTAGCATTTCGTCTCTGCTGCTTATGTGCTGTGTGAGCTCGGACAAGGTCCTAAACTTCCCTGTGCCTCATATCCTCTTCTGAAAACAGGATTCATAATATTACCTACCCAACAGGTCTGCTATAAAGATGAGCTGAATTAAGGATTTCAAGTGTTTTGCACAGTGACAGGCACACAATGTTAACTACCATTATCATCATTATTATTATCATAAAAATAAGGAGGAGAATCAAGCAAACCACCCAACTGAGCATTAAGTGTTAGGTCCTTATATTCCTGTCTTACGGGCAATTCTATGCTCTCTTATATATATATAACAATAGGCGGGAGGACAGCATGATAATATGTCTCAAAAGAAGGCACAACTGCCTAAGGAACATCGGACTGGCCAGTTACCCTCTCTGGGCCTGTTTTCCTATCTGTCAAGTGTTTAAGGAGTTAAACTGGCTGTTCTCAGAAAGTCCTTTCCAATCCTAAAATTCTACCATTTTATAAACACAGTACACCCAAATGTGATCTGTTAATTCATAATTGTCCCTAAAAAGACAAAGAGCTTCACTAATTCACGTCTGAATTTCTCATTATGTTATTCTTGCACGAAGTGGCTCAGATCTTTGCTGTATCCCCTCAAAGTAATGGCTAAAAGAATCATGCAAAACCTAGCGGGTTATACACGACTACGAAGAACTTTATTTTTAACATACACTTGAAAGTAATGTAGAATTAGTTCTGTTCTTCTTTGATGTCTCCCCAAAACCATCTGTGTTGGCAGGTCTGCAAGGATGCCATAATCAGCGGCTCAAGCCTATAATACAACTAAGATCACTGGCATCCACCAATAATGCAAATTTACCCAGAGCCGAAAATACACTTTTAACTAGCTCTCAGCTCTCCACATTTATAGTCCAGGCAAGCTGTGAACCATCCCAAACAAATGCAGTTATAAAATGACCACTACTTATTTCTAAATGGCATTCTGGGTAGATCTGCCTCGTGAAAGGGTCTGGCTCAGTCTACTCCTCAAATACCCACCACTATCCCTACGAGGGGCGATCAGAAGGTTCCAAACAGTGGGATAAGTAAGATGAAAGGAAGGGTCTCTGAAATAAAAACTGAGCAGACGGCCTGACAACAGAAGATCTGGGAGTCGCACTCACATTTCCAACGGTCCAAGAAACAGGGACGGGCTTGGGCAGGAGGCTGGCCGAGCTTTTGGGAGAGTGGCGGCAGCAGCATCTTGAAAGGGAAAGTGCTAACAGGAGACAACCCAGAACTATAGGGACTAAGGCCAGCGTGACGCTCACACTGGCCCCATAAGAAGCTGGGCCTACCCTTCCGTATTGAGTCTAGCCAAGCCGGCCATGCAGGGGTGACCTTCACTCAGGAAATCGTGTTCCTAAGTAGGCTGCTCACACTTGACAGTTTCCTTCCTTGCTTATGCCTGCTCTCCCAGCATAATTATTAAGAGCCCCTCCTCTGGCTCTCAGCATGTCCTGATTTGAACAATAAATTGTCTGATCACCCTACTCTTGAGAGAGGACTGCAGATAAGTAAACACGTTTCTCTCTATTTTCACAGAGTTTCTAAGAATGAGGACGATTTCCGCCCACAATTTGTTAAAGGTTCTCAGAGCAGAAGACATTGGAAGGGATGATTATTTTTATCCTTTGGGACTAAGCTGATGGATTTAAAAGCATTCTTTGAATGTCAGGAAATAAGCAAGTATAGTGAGCATCAGTCTCATCCTTTGCGGCTCACGGCTGCCACTTGAGCCCTGCTGACCTAGGGCTTGGCTAACGGGGTCTCTGGCCTCAATGCTCCCCTCTCTATTCAGTCTGAGCATCCAACTTACTGCATCACCATGTGTGGACCTACATCATGCCACTTGGATCCTTCAATGGCTGTCAGGACGGAGAGAATAAAGCCCATTCTCCTAGGAGAACTGAATCCAAAGTCCTGACGATATGGCTTCAAATGGCAACTTCTGGCCTCTTCCCTGACATTGCATCCAAACCTGACTATTCCCCCTCCCCTCTGCTCATGCTCTTCCTTGCACTGGAATGTGCCCCCACCATCTCAGCCAACTACAGCCTGCCAATAGCTCCTTCTTCAAGGATCTTGCTTTGAAGCACCTGGGGAAAGCATCTCTCATGAGTCCTAAAAGTACCATTCTTACCATGCTCACTGGGTACTGTAACCCATGTTAGTACCCAGTGATTACGGTAATGACAATATTCTAAACTGTCTTTTATCACCCACTATACCAAGCACAAATATTTAATAAATATTTGTACTATTTAAAAAAAAAAAAAAGTCTGAAAATCTTTGGGCTAGTTAGCAAACTAGGTTGTGAGAACATCTAATTTTGTAAGCAAAGATAAAAATCTGCCCCTGCCCTCTTATAATAAAAAAAAAAAAATCACTCAATCAATCAATCAATCAATCAAACAGCCTGAGAATTGTAGAGGGGTGCTTCTCAATTTTTGAGTGAATCAGAATCTCCTGGAGCGACTGCAAAACACAGATTGCTGGGCCCCTTGTCTAGAAACTCTGATCCCTTAGGTCTTGGGGTGGGGCCCAAGAATTTACATTTCAAACAAATTCAATGGTGACTCTGTAGTTAATGCAGCTCTGGGTCAGGAAAGGGGTTTGAGTGGCCCTTGGAAGTTTCTGCAACATTGGAAACCACCAGGATTAATCAATGAAACACTACTAAGACCATTACAGATGTGTTCTCTCCCTTCCTGCCTTAAAAAAATAGCACCCTCCCACCCCCCCCTTCATTTTTTTCTTCATATTGCTTACAATTTTATGTAGATTTTAAGCATCCTGTAATTCATCAACTAATTCTCTCCTGGCTACACATTCCAAGTAATTAAAGTTCAGTAATAACTTATTCTTTCTGCTCCAGCACCTGCATTTCATTTGTTTATTTTCCCAGAGTCATAAATCTGAAAGGCTGTCAAAGTGCCACAATATTAGTGCAATAATCAAAGTTAATTAGTCCCTCTCAATAAACAACAACAAAGCCATTACAAAGATGCATTGAAGTTTCTCCCAGCTACCCAGTTTACAGATCACATTGTAGTTGGAACAATTAGACTCTGAGAATTGCAGGGTAAATGAGTGCAGTGTTCTTTAGTCATTTAAAAGGAGACTGTGCACTTCATTCACACTGATTCATTAACTCCATGGAAGGCAAAGCAGGTCTGGGCTCCGCATCTGCTGCCCGCTAAAGGATGCTGGAACAGACGGAGCTCTCCCCAGCTGCCAAGCCTTACCAGGCGCATCCGAGACTCCAGTAATAAAAGAGGACAGAGGTTGCAGAGCGAGGAGAGGGGCCAGCCTGACCGCCAACTTTTAGTAACCCGATGTCTTCAATAACTTTTGATTTATTATTTAGGGAATTTGAGAGATGTGGGCATCAGGCAGATTCTGATGAGAAGGCAGCCCAGGGAAACTCGGAAGACAGGACCAAGGCCGGTGGGTAGGAGACGCTCGGTGAAAGATGCTGCCTTCAATATGAGAGAGAACTCTGTAATTGAGAGGTGCACAGAAATAGGAGGGTTGCCTGGGGAGGGAGGAGATTACCCATCACTGGAAGAGTACAAGCCAAAGTTGGACGATCTCTGCTCAGGGAGGCTGTGTGAATGGTCTGCACATCGGAAAGAGGTCAAACGAGATGACTGGACAGTTGACACCACCCTAAGAACTTGCATTTGGAAGCAATCACTGGGCGAGTGTTCAGGTCTTGTCCTCTGAACTCATTGCCCAGTTCCTCTCCAGAGATCCTTCTGCCCTTGAAGTCATGGCCCACGTCGATGTTATCCATTGCTATGCAACACACTTCCCCAAAGCCTGTGGTTTAGAATGGTAACCTCACCAAGTTTCTACAGGTCAGGAATCTTGAGTGGGTCTAACTCAAGCTCTTTCATGAGGTCGCTGTCAATCTGACAGCCAGAAGTCACCTGCAGGCTTGACGAGTCTGGAGGTTTCCAAGAAGGCTCACTCATGGGGCTCTGGGTGGGAAGCCTGGGTGCCTCCTCACATGGGCCTCTCCAGAGGGATGCCTGAGTGTCTTCACAACACAAGGCAGCTGGCCTCCCCCAGAGGGAGTGATCCAGGACAGCAAGCAAGGAGGAAGCCTCATGCCTTTTATGACCCTCCCTGAAGTCCTAGTCCCTCATTTCTGCCACATGGTATTCATTAAGTTTATCACTAAGTACAGCCCACATTCAAGGGGAGGAGAATCAGGCTCCACCTCCTAAGAAGAAGAGTATCAAAGAATCAATGGATAGATTTTAAAACCACCGTGGATACCTGTGACGATTCATTTTTTAGGGGTCTCCAAAAGCCAGTCACATCTGCACCCCCTGGCTGACTAAGCAGTGGGCACAAGTGCCCAATGAGTGCCCTGGGGTCACAGATTTGGTTTTTCTCCACTTCTCTCCCTCACCAAGCCCAGGCTCTGCGAAAGGCCGGCCAGCTCTGTACCACCGGCACCAGGAAGGTGGACAGCCACCTCTCCACCCCTGGGGATGGGAGGAAACCCCTGGTCCTTAGCTCATCTGAATATTAACTGACACATCGATAGGAAGATAAAGACAGGCTTGGCTATGTCCTAGGACTCTGACCATTTATTTAAAAAAAAAAAAAAAGTCATTTTCCAACAAGATTTCTCAGAGTATTTGTTTAATTTAGGGATATTTGAACAAGTCAGTCTCTCCTGAAGCTACCATTTTCTGAGTCTTTACCGTGTGTGCTACATTCGGTACAAGAGAATTATTGCGCCTCCTGAGACCCTGAGCAGTTCGTTGAACCCAGAACATTTGACTCACTAGGTCGCCATTTATTATAAAAAGATAGAACTCAGGCACAGCCAGATAGAAAAGAAGCAGAGGGCAAGGTGTGTGACAACGAGCACATGCTTCCCTCTCCAGGGGCACCACTCTCCAGGATCCCCAGGTGCTCACCAACCCAGAAGCTTTATGAAACCTCTCCTTTTTGGGTTTTTACAGAGGCCTCATTATGTAGGCATGATTGATTAAGGCACTGGTCATTGATAACTGAACCTGATCTCCAACCCCTCTCCCCTCCCCAGAGGTCAGGCGGTGGGACGGGAAGTTCCAACCCTCTAATCACACAGTGGGCTCCACCAGAAACCAGCCCACATCCTTGGGTGGGGTCTAGAACTCAACTCATTCACATAACAAAAGACACCTCTAGGAGCTCACCCCAAACACAGGGAGGAAGACCAAATGTGTGTTTCCTATCATACATCACAAGATCACAATACGTGTTATTTTACTTCATCCCTCACCATGACTGAGAACAATTATTAGCACCATTCCGCAGGTCAATAAACCAAGGTTCAAAGACATTACCAAATTTGCCCAAGGATACCCAGTGAGCATGTGTGGGAACCATGATACAATCCTGAGTCTATACGACTCCAAAGCTGAGGTTCCCTTTACTCCACTGGACTGCCTCCCTATAAATTATAATTAAAAATAATTCTATAAATTAAAAATTAAATTTATAGGGCACCTGGGTGGCTCAGTCGTTAAGCGTCTGCCTTCGACTCAGGTCGTGATCCCAGGGTCCTGGGATCGAGCCCCGCATCGGGCTCCCTGCTCGGCGGAAGCCTGCTTCTCCCTCTGCCACTCCCCCTGCTTGTGTTCCCTCTCTCGCTATGTCTCTCTCTTCAAATAAATAAATAAAATCTTAAAAAAAAAAAAAAAATTAAATTTATAAATTAAATTTAAAATAGCCTATAAATTAAAAATTATAAATTGAATATTAGTCTATTTTAAATATACACTTGAAATAAACCCTAGCCCATTACAGTGTGCGCCGCCCCACTCTGAGACTGGCTGCCCCCTTTACACTGTATCTCTGCATCTGTCCTTGGGTAAGAGGTTTTACTGTTTCTCCTCTCTGTTTAATCTAACACCTGCAATGTATGAGACTCTCTGTAAATGCCCCATAATAAATATGAAAAACAGTCTCTAGCATGTTTTTTCCCTCTTAAGTAATGGAGCCTAAATGCCTAGTGGCCAGAAGGAGGCCTTTGAGCCATTGGCTGAACACCATCTCAAGATGAAATCCGTCTCTTCAAATTATGTCAAAATTGCTTAATAAGAACTCAGGGGACCCCGTATTAATGAAAGGATGCATCTGCTTTGGGTTTCACATGATTGGGAGTGATGGTTTGGAGCTAGCCACCTATGCTTGATTTCCACTCTTTAAAAACCCCACAGTTAATCACAGCCCTCGTTATACAAAGGTTACAATGGATATAAAGTTTGAAAGATTCAGTTCAAGAGCGGTGGCCAGAGGAAAAAAAAAAACGCAAAACGAAGACACAGAGAGTGATCAAAGAACAATGAATAGCACCCAAGACTACATCAATGCAAAATGTTCAGAATGAGAAATGAAATGGAAAACTTGAAGGACAGGACCAGGCACAAGTCTGGGGCATTCTGGAGAAAGAGAAAACTCAGAATATTATAGCAATAATTATGTCCATGAGGGGGATGCATAATTTATTATCTAATGAAGAATCTTTCCTGAGCCTGTGACAAGAAAGGTCAAATAAGCAACTCAAGTAGAACAGTAAATACTCCATACACCACTTGAAGTGGAAGTCTGGGAAGGAGAGGGAATTTGGTGAGGTGAGTTTCATCAGCTCCACCAGATTACCAAAAGGGACCCAGGAAGCTCTCTTTCCTGGGGAATCACAGGGGGCCCTCGTTATCATGAACAGAGAAACATTCGCATATAAACACGCAAACTTCTATGAATACAATCTCTGGCTACAACTTTTAAAAAGAGAGGCCAGTCTTTTTACACAACACACACCAGGAGTTTTGGATTAGGTGACGAGATGGCTTTGGAGCCAGGCAAATATGGCTTCATACCCAAGATCCAACCCATAGCTCCCAGCTAGGTGAGCTTAGGCAAGCCTTTTGGCCCCAGCTAGCATCCAATGCCTCATCTGCAAAATGGGTTTAACACGTAACAGATATTTCATTGCTAAATGCTAAGCATCCATCGTGCCTTACAGAGAGACAAATAAGAATACCCAACCCCATCTGCAAGGGATAATAATAACGTGACATTTTGAAAACGGAAGTGTCCTAAGGGGGAACTCTAGAACTTTATCTTTACCTTTGTGTGTGTGTGCGTGTGCTTATTGATTTAAGCAAACGGTTTATATAGTTTTTGCTTGTTCGCAGACTTATTTATATCATACTTTATTTATTGAAAATCCAATACTACACATAAAAACAATTTTTAAAGCAAAGAAATGAGGAACCAATCTAGCAGCTGATTTAAGATGAATTTTTCCCAATAATCTACAACTATTAATAATATTAATAGTTTTTATATTTTTCGTTTAGCTGAAGATCATTCAAAACAATGGGGATGTGCCCTATAACTCGCAATGCGCTGAATGATGATCATCTTCCCCGAGCCAAGTCACCAGCTCAGGCAGGCACATCACGTGCTGCTTGCCTCCCCACAACACTCACCACTCACACACTGCATAAAAGAAGGCATTCACCTAAGGCCTCTGATCTATAAGTCAAATTAAGGGATTAAAGCTTCCATTCTCAAAGGGGAAATTCCCACAAATGCCAAAGCTACACCAGATCATAAAGCCACTGAGTACATTTGAGGGTGCTTAACAGTAGCTGGATTTCTCCAGTGGTCCTTAGAAGTGGAAGCCATTTATTGCTTGGCATCCCACCCCAACACTCTTAATATCATGTCACGAAAACACAGGGTGCTGGTGTCTATTCAAAGCACAGCAAAGTGTCAAACCCATGTGCCTAATACATTGGTTGGTACCCAGTCCTCTGTATGTGCAAATGCTACTAAAACCACTATTTCCAATGCTTATCAGTGAGGCTGCAATACGATGTGATACCATTAGCTTTCCACATGCCTTCCCTCCAACGAGATAAACAGCCCCGGTATCAACTCTATCGAAGACGGGAATAATTATGACACTTCAGTCCCGCCAACATCAAATTGCATGGTTACAATCAACCGGGCATGCGCTCTCCCTAACACATGCATATCCCATTACCTCTGACTAATAAATCTTTTCTTTTTACCCCTCATCTCCCTGCTTTCTCAATAACCATTCTGGTATAAGCCATCGCTAGCTGTTCCTGATGACTGATCCCTTAATCATCTTTCCTAAATATATGCAAAGTGTATTTCTTTGTAAATACAAAAGAAAAAGCAATCTCATAAATAATTAAGATGGCTTTTCAAATGACAGTTGAGTGCTAATATGAGCTACACTGGAAAATACTAATCAACAAACTAAATACACATCTAATAAAATGTAAGAGTCCAGACACAGGAAGACAGAGAAAGAATTCATTGCAACTCCATCTGAATCATGCTGATAAACATCCTCCCTACAGCTCCTCTTGCAGCCACTTGGACAGGTTAAGAAGAGTAAGCATTACTTGTACCTTCGTGTACAAATAAATTATTATTATTATTGTTATTAATAGCAGCAGATAAAATTGAATTGAATACTCAATCTACCCCCAGCAACATATTAAATACTACACATACATATGGTCAATGCATTTAATACTCACAGCTACTTAGGTCTCCTGGCATAGATATTATTATTTGGATTTTACAGATGAAGACACCATGGTTGGAGAAGAAACTCACCCAAGATCATAGGATGTATTTGCTTCTAAGCTTCGCCATTATAACAAAGCATATTTTATAGCAGTGGTCATCAGCTGGACATGATCTGCCCCACCAAGGGACATCTGCCCAGGAGGCATCGTGAAAACCACCCAGCCTGCCTTCTCTAGACCTCTTGGGAATCTTGGCTAAAATACCCATGAGAAAACGAGAGCAGCTGAGCTGGATCCCTGCTGCATTCTCCTGGCCAAGAGCATGTCATCCTAAGCAGTCTCTAGGAAGACCTGAAGTCTAGGCCAATTAAAAACATAAGTTAGAAAAGCATGGGCTTGAAGTCTTCCTTGGGGACCAAAGCTTCTCACCAAACTAAACATAGTTGAGTCACTCCTCCCTTATGATAGGGGAACAGCTCCAAGCCACATTCTGAGGAATCAGGAGTGGGTCACATAATAACTCCAAGGGAGGGCCATCAGCCCCTCTTCTCAGGCCAGGCCACTTTTGCCCACCCGGTTGGTTATCTCCATCTCTAGTAGATGCTAGAGCTTCTGAACATTCATTGGGCCCCATGTTTCACTAATGGGCAGCCCCTATATGTGGAGTCTCTTACATGATAAGCAGATTGAGTAAGGGCCTGGCACATGGGAGGCAGGCTGGCCTCCCCCACTCTTTTGACCCCCCCCAGCAACCCCAGCCATGGCCCCACCCCTTTTTATCCTGTACACAACTGGTAGGTAGGCAGGTGACCAGAGGCCCAGCTGCTTTAGTTCTATTCAACCTCCTTGCTCCCCAGGACCAGAAGCTTTAGTTCCCAAGTTTTAAGAATCTAAAAATCAGGAACGGTAACAAGGTGAGAGAACAGAGAGGAAGCGGGAGCCCCCCTTAGGCCTTCTAAGAGCTCAACATTGAGTTGCTGGAGTCTTGTTGTAGCTGTTTATAAAGTGCATTTTGATACCTGATCAACTATTGTTCTTTGCATACGATCCCCCTGGAGTTCTCAGATTTCAGGATGGAGAGTAGGACGGGCCATACCTCCATAAACACAGCAACAAAACTTGCCTTGGATAAATACTTACTGAGGAAAGGAAAATATCAACCACACAGCACAGCGGGGACTCAGACAAATCTATCAGTGTCCCAAACGTAGAGAACTTACATGGAATCTTAACAGCCTGACAGTGCTGCTAAATGAAAGAGAATCAACCTGATCCTGAAAAGAGGAAAGTAAACTTCCTACTCAGCCAGCCATATGGGCTCCTTGGCATACCTAGGGAAAAATCAGGTTCTTGTCTTAGAGGGAGGGGACACTAGTCCGTAATCCACTTAAGGACACGAATGAGGTAGATCACATCCTCCTAAGGAGGACTGCTTAACAACACAGGTACTGAACCCCAGTTCCAGAGATACTTCATTTAAATACAAATGGGGAATGATGGGCCTCCCTCCTGTCCCTCCTTTTTAAATTATGCTAAATCGATTGGCCTTTTAAGAGGGTAGTTTACTTCTATATTGTCCATGTTATCCAATTTTAATTGTTTTCAATTCTTATTACTAACTTTGAAGCAACCAAAACATCTCAGCAGGAGGGCATCTTCCCATGAAATAATTATTAGTAGTCATAATTACATATAGGCTTTTAATATAATTCCATATGGAATGTGTTTTCATTTAAGTTGTATTTTACTAAATAGCTAGATCCCCCAAAACTGGTTTGAGAACTCTAAAGGATGTCTTGAATGAAAAGGGATTGCTTAGAACAATAAGGTACATCAGTGTTGCTCCCTGTGAGAAATTAGGGTTAATCCTGAAATTAATCCCTCAGATAGCATCTAGCAATTCTGAAAGCAAAGCCTGAAAGGTCACGAACATGCGTGATGCCGAATGTGGTAGACAAGCCGGCCATGAAGTAGACAGACTTTGGGTTTGGAGGCCAGATGGACAAACTGTGCCAGAAACCTGCCTCCAGGCTTATCAGATGTGGGACTCTGGGACGTCCTTTCACCCTTCTGGGCCCTCCCTTGGCTCTTCTGTAAAAAGGAGGAAACCAGGGTTTTGCATCTCCTGAACAGGGATATAAAGTGCCTCACCTGGGACACAGCACATGACAGGGACTCACTAAAGGGTGGTTGTGAGATGCCCCATGGTGACCGTGAGAATAATGTCCCACCGGCTTGGAGGCAGACATGAAGGTTCTGGAACACGGCAATTCTAGAAAGAGCCGTGAAGGCAGGGAAGCAAAGACCAGGCAGGAAAGAACAAGTTGGGGAAGGAGGCATGAACTCCATCTCCAGAGCCAAGCTGAGAATGCCCACCGAGCCCTGGCACATGCAAGCCAACGCTGAGCCAAACAGCCCACAGACTTCGGAGAGCACTTTTGCTGCAACAAAAAACTCTGGATCATTTCAAGTCTCCCGTGAGGCGCCGATATGCTGCAGTACCTTCCTGGCTCTGCTACCGACAGGATTCATCCCAGATAAAGTATGAACATGCTCAAGCTGGCTAGCAGCTGGAAAAACTGGAGTCAATCAAATTGACCTTGAGAAACACAAGAAGGGGGTATTTAATGATGTGCCAGATTAAGTGCCTGCACAGAGATGAGGTAGGGAAGGGCCTGCAGGAAGCCAGCCCAGCACTCCCTGACGGTGGGGTAGTGAGGGGGCTCATGCAGATCACGAAGGCAGGTTTGCAGACACCTCACACTCTGCGGACAGTGCGACAACATGAACCGGCTTTGGGCACCAGACCTGAGCTTCCACAATCATAGTCAAGGGGGCTGAGGAAATGGTAGAACGGTGCTCACAGGGAAGAAGCAAAGAGATGAGACATGATAAAGAGATTAGTCTCAACCTACAAAATTCGATTTAAATGTTTGAAATGCCATGCGAGTATTAGTTTTGTTATTGTTCCCGTTTCCTTTACTCATGTGTCTGACAGCGAGTATTTTGGGGTAACTCTTTCTCTGGGAGCACGGCTGGCCAGGCGACATCAAGTGACTGATACTGTAGGATGAAAGCAGGCAAGGGTGCACTGTGTCATCTGAAACTGACTCCCAGACACCCAAGTACGGCTTCAAATGCAAGGAAGAGAAACTAAATGGTGGGTCTTTATGCTCATGCTATTCAACCTTCTTTGTCAGAGGTGAGGAAATGGGAGACACAAAACAGACTGAAAGGCTCGCTAAGGCCCCACAGGGAAACAGGGAACACCCAAGACTTGCTGCCTCTCTGCATCAAACAATGGTGATAATGGGTTAAACAGAGATGTACCTGTGCTCGTACATAAGGAAGAAAGAAGATAATTTTTAAAATGCATAAACATTTATGTTTTAGTATTACCTTCCAAGACTGGTTTAAATATTCCTATCATCGTACAATATGGCTCTTACATTATCACTAGGGCCACTGAATTCCATTTTGTCCAGTCTAAGTCTAACACTAGATGGGCAAAATGGTACAGGTTTGACACTATCTGTTGCTAGATAACGGTCGTCTTCCTCGTTGACAGTGGGGATAGAAACCCACTACGATCCCACCAGATGACTACTGGGAAGCTGCTACCAAGATTTTAAATACAAAGACCCTTTGAATCAATGGGTCCACTCCTAAGATTCTGCCCTATGTCACTCATGAAGGTATATATGAAGAATGCTCACTGCAGGACAGTTTAGACCCAATTTTGGGTGAAAATACAAGAGACTGAACTTTAAGAGAGCATCACTCGGAATAGCAAAACAACACAACCTCAAAGTCCACCAAAAGGGACACTGCTCAGATAAGTTGGGGCATAAGCACATGATGGGGATTATATCGCAGTGAAAAAACGAGGTGGACCTATATGCACTAATAAGAAAAGATCTCCTAATGGTATTAAGTGAAAAAATTCAAAGTATGTAACAGCATGTGTATGTTTGCTAGAATATACAAGAAATGGTTAATAATATTTACCTTCCAAGAGAAGGACTGGGAGGGACTTTCGCTTTTTATTTTCTACCTTCCCAGACCTGTGTGAAGATTCAGACCCTATGCACATGTTACCATCTGTCCGCCTTGTACATCTCTGAAGGTGATTACTACCTCACCTAATACAGGCTATTACTTAAGCATTACAGAGATACTAAGATCATCAAAAGAAAATGGGCCCTGTATTTTTTTTTTCAATTTAACTCAAAGAATTCAGAGAACTCAAGACAAGGGTTCATTTGAAATATACTGAATTTGAAATATTTCATTTGAAATATACTGTAAAAAAGCAGAAACAAATCTTCCTTTTCTTAACTTTAATAACTTTTTAGCCTAGAACACCAGACACTGTCCTAAAGGAATCATGGTCTGTTTCTTCCAATGGCAAGAAATCTTCCACAGTGTTCAGAAAACGAAGACATCTTTAATTAAAAAAATAAAAAATTTTTTAAAAGGATGGGGGGAGCCTGGGTGGCACGTCTGACTCTTGGTTTCGGCGCAGGTCGTGATCTCAGGATCCTGAGATCAAGCCCCCGGTCGGGATCTGCATTCAGCATGGAGTCTGCTTTGGATTCTCTCTGTCCCTCACTCTGCCCCTCCTGCTCTCTCTCGCTCTCTCTCTCTCTCTCTCTCAAATAATTAAATCTTTAAAAAAGAAGAAGAAAACAAAGACAGCGTTGGGAAGGACTGTCCAACCCCCTTTATGCTCTGCTCACAGCCACACGAGGGTCTCCTCCTCCGCTTTCCCTTCCTCCTCCCAGGGATGCGCACACAGGCCACTCCCTCTGCCCAGTCTGACCTTCTCCATCCTCCCTCAGGTCGCTTCCTTCTCAGAGACTCCAGATGTCCCCCACCTCCAGGCCTTATTCACCGTTTGGGAGTACTACATACTTCCTAGTACCCAGTACCAGCATTTCAGGTTCACACTGATGTTTCTGTGTCTTTGGTTAAATCTGACTTCCACTTTGGGGTGAAAGCTGCACAGAGACAGGATAGCCCCCAGTACCCATGACAGAGTACACGTCATAAACGTGTGACTGACAAGCAAATAAACGAACACAGCCTATACTTCACGCCAAAGCCCAGGGATCACGCTACAGAAGTGACCCACATGTGCCACTCTCCAGCTCAAACCCCTGCTGTCTTCTTCCTCACTGGCTCTGGGGCCGCAGGGACACCCCCACAGCACCTCTGTCACCTCTGCCCCTGCCATCTGGCTCCAGCCACACTGGCCTCCCTGCTGATCCTGAATCCTCCAGGCACACTCCTACTTCTGTGCCTTGGCACATGCTGTTCCCACCACTTAGAAAGCATGTCCCCGACACTGACGCAGCTTGCTACTTCACTTCATTCAAGTCTTATATCAAATGTCACCAATTCAGAGAGTTCTCTGCTAAGTACCCAAACTAAAATAGCCCACACTGTAACTGTTCATCCCTCTCTCTGCTTCACTGTGCTTCATTGCATTTATAACAATCCGGCAGGGTGTTAAATATTAAATCAAATTATCCCTTATGGTCCATTTCTCTGTACCTAGACAGTAAGCCCAAGGGAGGGCAGGGATTTTGTTCTGTTTGATATGCTACATCCTCAGCCTCAAGAGTACTGCAGGCCTTCGATAAATGTTTGTGCACCGACGTATCAGCACCAACATCCACGCAGAGAGAGAAAAGCGAAAAGTAAAAAACAGAGGGTTAAAGCCCACCCCCTTCCAATCTTAAAAACCATTAGCATAACAAACTCTTAGCTGTATGCATGGGCGTTAACCACATTTTATTTTCTTAGTAAATGAAAGGAATGAGTGAACATTCTCAAACCTCTGACTAATAAAGCAGATGACATTGACAATGAACCATAAACAATGTATGGATACAGGCTTGCCTGTCCTTCCATTCATAAAATAAACACAGCGAATAGGACTTCAAAAATAAAGAAAACGTTATTTGAAGAGCAATAAACTTTATGCACTGCACTAAAACCTCCATGTGTTTATCCCAGCATGTGTATTTGACAATTAAAAAAAAAAAAATGGTCAAGGGCTTACTTACCCATTCTCCTAAAATCTGTGACACAGCTTCATTGGCCCTTGTCACATTCCTACAGGCAAGGATCACGTGTGCACCATGGAGGGCAAAAGACTTGGCAGTTTCAAACCCTATGGTTTAAAGGAAAGTCAACATTAGAAGACACAATGCAAAACACTGACTCACCCGAAGGGCCTTTATTGAGCACTGCGCACATTGGCCCAGCGGCTCTCAGCCAGAGGCAATCTGTCCCCTGGTAGACAGCTGCAAATGTCTAGAGACATTTTCAGTGGTCACGACGGGGGACAGGGTGCTACTGGCCTCTAGTGTGTAAAGGTCAGGGGTGCTACAAAATACCCTACAAAGCACAGGACAGTGCGCACAACAAAGAATCATCTGGCCTGAAGTGTCAACACTGTTGAGGTTGAGAAAACCCAGCCCAGGAACACACCATCCCCAAGGCGTAGGACAAACCATAGGAGAGCTCACAGCACAGTCCACCATATATAACAACCGCCTAATGAGAAGATTCTGTGTTAAATATAAAGAATAAGGATGTATAAAGACTCAGACATGGCCACTGCCCTTGAAGAGTTCACACTCATTATAATAAGAAAAAACAGACCTGCAAAGGAAAACAAACATACAACATTTTTATTATATTCTGGACAATGCACTCTGCACTGTGCTACACGCATCCAAAAATGGCAGCCTGGGGTCCTTACACCCACCCTCCCACTGAGAACAATTAGAAGAGCTGGACCAAACAACACACATGCACACACATGCACACACCCTTGAAGGCATCAGAGGGACACTGACTGAGGATTTGGGGACCTGGAAAAGCGGGAAAGCCAAGAGAGATGAGCCAGCTTTGGTGCTGCCATGCCCAGTGAAGGTATTCTTCAAAAGTAAAGGTTAACAAATTTTTAAACAAACCAAACAAGACAAACGAAAAGCTGAGAGGCTATGTCACCATCTATGGCCAGATCTGGCCTAGAGGAGACATTCAAGGATGCTCTGCAAGCAGGAGGAAAACGACCCTCGAAATCTGGAGGTGCAGAAAGTAACAAAGAGTAACACAAAGGTAAGTTTATGGAAAAATCGAAATGATAACAATAATAGCTTGCAAATTTTGGAATACATAGAATTACTCTGTTGATAATAACAATGCATAATCTAGGAAAAATTCTATATATTTAAAGAAAAGCCTCAAAATGAAAACTCTGGATCCATGTTTTGAACAGAAAGGCTACCAAACATTTAAGAAAATAAAAACACCTATCTTCCAAAAATTCTTCCACATAATAGAAAAAGCAAAAAAAAACTCAACTATTTTATAAGCCTCAAACTCTTTAGTCATTAGGGAAGTGTAAAGATACAATGAGATTAAAAAAATAATAATAAAATTAAAAAGATTCAATTAGATACTACTACATTCCCATTACTACAATGGCTAAACATTAAAATGACCAGACCAAACACTGGCAAGAATGTGGAACAACTAGAACTCTTATAAAGTCTAATTCCAGAGCCTAAAGCCTACACCACTGCTCTCAGGCACCTCTTGTAAGCTGCATGGAAGACCACACGAGTGCACCAAACAACAAACCAATCAGTCCTACTAGAGGGAGCAGCAATGTGATTCAGCCAAAGCCATGTCAAACGACCGCAGATGACTGTTTCCAAGATACTGTTTATATGTACGCAAAATCAGAGTACCATTATCTTACGGAGATTGCCATGTGAAAGAGTCCAGCAAAGTTCACTCATTCATATCTTCCATATATCTAATCTTCATGGAGGCCAGTCTATTTATATAAACTAGCTCTCGGGGGAAGGCAGCACAGATCAGAGTGGGAAACTCAAACTCAGGAGTTTGACATACCAATGTTGACCCCAGCTCTAGCTATTTATAAGCTGTGGACTATGCCTTTAACCCCATCAGAAACTCAGAGATCTTTTCTTAAAATGAGGAGTAAGTAGTTAACTTACACTAAGAGCCTAATATAACAAAAGTAGGTGGAAAACAAGTGTTAATTCCCATTCTTTCCAAAATCTTTGGTGTAAAGTTCCTGTGTCTCCTCTGTGACTTGTATGATCTATCAAATACAGCCCAGTCATTACAACTGAAAAGTTAACAATCTCTCCTCGATCTGCTCCCAGCAGCAACCCAAGAGCTGACTGGCTTTAATATCAACCAGAATTTGAAGAAATTAGCTACAAGACCCACCATTCCATTTGTGTGAATATTGGCTCTGGAACACACGTGAACTTCACTGTTGAGATAACTTGAGTTATTTTTCAGATTATGCCAAGTTCTATAACCCGAGATATTCACTTTACCATTATATCTAAGGACAACATCCTATACTTGAATCTGATGCTAACATGATGCCCAAAGGAATTCCAATCTGAAATACTTAACATCTACATCAGTTTGCAACCTCCTTGGTGTATGTAATGAAAGCAGGTTGAAGCTGTATCTTCTTGAGGCAAGAACACAATAACCTGAAATTTGCTAATTTTGATCCGTGATGCCAATTACACCACTTACCACCAGTGGCAAAAGGTACCTACGTCATTTGGGGAAAGAGAAAGAAGTAAAACATCAGGTTTTGTAGCCCAGCTGGGGTGGATGGGGACAGGCATAGGACGAAATCTTGCTGACTGATGTGCTACATCAATCAGACTAATGAAATGCTGACGGCCATATGGAGGGAACGTGAAGTGGCCAAAAATGACTTCACCTGCACTCCCAGAAGATCTTGTTGAGATGGTGGACTCTGCGTCCCTGTGAAATGTCCAGGTCAGAGCAATTATCAATAATATTTTTCATCACATTTTCATCAGAGGATAGAAAAAGAAAAAAAAAAAATGATGTTGGGAAAGATGGCGGACACAATGCTTGGTCATTCGTTAGCAACCATCTTTTTATTTTTTTATTTTTTTTTTTTAAAGATTTTATTTATTCATTTGAGAGCAAGAGACAGAGAGCACACAAGCAGGGGGAGAGGCAGAGCGAGAGAGGAGAAGCAGGCTCCCTGCTGAGCCAGCCGGAAGCCTGATGTGGGGCTCGATCCCAAGACCTGGAGATCATGACCTGAGCCGAAGGCAGACGCCTAACCATCTGAGCCACCCAGGCGCCCCGCAACCATCTTTTTAAGGGGCCGAGAGGGCATGGAGACAATGCAGGGCCAGGCTGACCCCGAGGCTCCATCTATTGAATTTAAAAGTTCAAATATAAACTCCTTAGAATCTGTGCCTTTTTGATCCCTGTGTCCCATGGGACTAACACCCAGTGGGATTCAACAAATACCTGCCAGGGTCGTATAGGTTGTTCATAGGCTACAATTCTGGACTACTGCAAAACAATCCAAGTTGTTT
The DNA here is from genome assembly GCF_964656455.1 of Halichoerus grypus. Taxonomy (NCBI): domain Eukaryota; kingdom Metazoa; phylum Chordata; class Mammalia; order Carnivora; family Phocidae; genus Halichoerus; species Halichoerus grypus. The sequence goes on from NC_135726.1 coordinate 9,511,302, forward strand.
CAAACAACATTGATGGCCCTCTGACTTCCTTTTTTAACAATGAATAATTATTGAGATCCTGCAAAGACAGGGCTCACAGCGGTTTTGAATGACACCAGCTAGAAATCCATGGGGAAGAGCATGTCCGTTTGCTATCAAAATTTATCTTCCCAGGGGCGCCTGGGTGGCTCAGTCATTAAGCGTCTGCGTTCGGCTCAGGTCATGATCCCAGGGTCCTGGGATCGAGCCCCACATCGGGCTCCCTGCTCAGCGGGAAGCCTGCTTCTCCCTCTCCCACTCCCCCTGCTTGTGTTCCCTCTTTCACTGTGTCTCTCTCTGTCAAATAAATAAAATCCTTAAAAAAAAAAAATTTATTTTCCCAAACAAACCTGTTTAAGTCACACTATCTCAGTTGACAAAATGACCTACGGCAAAGGACTTTTTATTACAAAAAGGAAGGCGCCCGACATGATGACAGCATCAGGCTGCAGCCACAAGTCTGCACCCTCTCTGTTTCACAGAATCCCTGCCTGTGGTTACAGTTCAGCCATCTACCTGCGTCGTGTAAAATGACCCTCTGGCTCTTACATCTTCCCTTATCTGAGCAACACGTTACACGTTGCGGGTCTCCTTTTAAAAGCTGTGAGAGATAGCTCCATTTTCTTATCCTTTACAAGTGCCTTTGGAGCCAAAACCAAAGCATGGATATTTCAAAAGATGAAGGTTTAACAGGAAGGACAATAACACTCTCCTAGTAAACCGTATCTCTAGAGTGTGGAGTTTTATGAAGAAAAAAAAAAAAAAGAAAGAAAGAAAAAGAAAAGAAAAAAAAGTTTAATAATGCTACCTACTGCTCAAGTAGGTAGAATAGCATCCCTCATGCTCCTAATACCTGAGAATAGCATCCCTCATGCTCCTAATACCACGGCTGATGACCAGCTTAATTAGCTAAATGTAGTAGTGCTGAGCCAATTCTGCAGAGTGCCAAAGTTTGTGCAAAATAATGAAAGCAATGGTTTACTAAATTTAATAACCTGATTCATCTTATAAAAAATTAACTTTATGACAATGTTTAAATTGAACCAGCTTAACTGCATGGAGGTGGTGAGTGCGTTCAGAAGAATACTTAAAGCTAATAATATAAAGAAAATAGAAGAAGACATTTTAGAACAACGGGCAGCATCTGCTTTCCAGCACTTGTTACATCTGATCCAATCAGGAAGATTAAGTGGCCACGAAGGTTTAATATCTTGCTGTCGAGTTTTAAGCTTTGCATACAAACATTAAAGTACCATAAAAGGGAAAACATATCCCCCCCAAAAAATACTAAATACCCGCTTGTCTCACACAAGTTTTCATTCTCAAGAATGGAGGTTACAGGCTGGTGATCACGGGATAAATCAAACCCGTGGCCTGCTTTGTTCAGCTCAAACATTGTTTCCCTCCCTCCTCCTCTCCCTTCCTTTCCTTCCTCCCCTCTTCCACCTCCCACCCTCTCTTCCTCCCTTCTTTCCTCATATGAATTAGTTACCAGCATTAAAAGCCCAGAAAATGACATATCTAAGGGCGGATGTCCAACATCTCTGAAAAAGCTTACAAGTGGACCACACTGGGCCCCCATCCCACGGTTGCCACAGGCTAGAGACATGGGGTCTGTGCCCTCCTGTTGGCCCCGGTCACCACCCATGCTGCTGACTTCACCTGCCAGACCACTGCGGGCATCTGATGCTCAGACGCACATTATACAGGTAAGATTCACGCTAGAGACAATGCTCCAGCCTTGCCACAAAACTGCCACAATCAGAATTTTCACATCTGAATTGTTGCACCTCAAAGAATGTGTCACACTGACCTGCTCAAGATTTGACTGAAACCCTGTCAAGCCCCACTCTGTCAAGCATAAGAAGATCAGGACGCCAGCTACCCCCTGGAAGGCCTGGCGGCAGCGCTCAACCCTACACAAGGAAACACAGGGTGACAACTCAGGGACCCGCAGGAATTAGGATATATGTGGTGCACATTTTGTGACCCACCTTCTTGGCATTTCCCAAATGCCACTGAGCGGTAGCAGAAACTGTGGGCGAGAGCTATGCTGTGACCAGAGGACATAAAAAAGAAAGGCTGGATACATGGCAAGACAAGATCATGGATTGGCGAGAGGCCCCATGTGAAGGAAGAATAGGGAACCGGATGGGAGATGAACACCTGTCCAATAAGCAGAAACTGTGGGGCCCTGGCAGGCAACAGGGCGCAGCGCTGTGAATAACAATAATTACGATCAGTATTATAACTATACAATTACATATTATGTAGTTACACGTATTATATAGTTATAATAATTATTATTCCATCCATTTAAGATACTTCTGGTGGTCATGCAGGAAGTGACTGAGCTGAAGACACTGAAGCCTTGTGACCAGCCAGGAGGGGATGAGGTACCCTCTGAGGCTGAACAGGTAAGGGAAAAATGAGAAAATAATTCAGGAAGCAAACCTCTCCAAAGCCTGATGACAGTCTGAGTCTACGTCTGAGGGGGCACACCAAGTCTCCAAAGACGCCGGCCTGGCCACATGAGAGGCCACTGGTTGACTGATCCAGGCAGTGACTACAAAGGAGGACCGGGTTTGTGTGTGGTGGTGGAGGGGGCAGACGAAGCAGGTGACCTCACCCGGTAAGACTCACCGGCAGGACGGATAGGTGTGGACAGAGTCACAGATTCCTCAGGCACAAAGGACATCAGGGTGGGAACCCAGTCCCCACAAAGTCTCCAATCAAGTAGGAGCTAAGAACAAGGCCGGTTCTTTCCCCGACACTGGGAAGGCTCCTTCTGGTTTGAGTTTTTTAATTTTCTCCATATTGTGGATTTACTTGGGCAGTGTCCCCATTTACTGTAAATTATGGTTTTAATTATCATTTTTATTAAGATGCCCAAAGGAGTCAGGGCTTACAACACCCGTAATTTTTAATGGGTTGTTATTATTAATTTATAATTGAGAAACACTGGAGACAAATGTTACTTGTAACTGCACACAATTAAAAGGCCAAGAAGATGGTGATCCTCCACCCCCCAACGCACCACTAAAGCAATCTTGAGAAACAATCAACAAGTTGCGGAACATTCTAGCACCAGCCAACTCGCCCCACTCGGAGCTCTACCGTCAGGTACAGAACAAGAAGAGAAGCCTTCATCCTGGGTTAGATTTGGGGGAAATTCAAATTTGGGGACAATTTTCGTGTTAATAAACCACTGCTTTCAGCATCTCCCACATCCTCCCTGTAAGTACAAGGACCATACTTCCCAAACCCATCTGATTCACGTAAATGAAGCTACGGGAACACTGAAATCGAACGTTCTGAGGGCATATCTTGGGGGAAGTTTGAGGATACGCACTGGCCACCACTGCCAAGGTCAACGCCACAAGTGCAGGGACCAGATAACCCACACCACTGTTTCTGTGGCTGCCTGAATCGCCTGACCGATCACGTTTACCTTCCACGCCGTTTCAATCCCGCAGTCCTGAGTTCCAAAGAGTCAGAAATCACACCCACTCCATCCTCACTGCAACTGCCAGCTCTTAATAAATTACAAGACTATCCAGGCCTCTCCAGGGGAAAGTGAGTCATAACCTGCCCTGCTTTTAAATGTGTGTGGTATACACAGCTGGTAACAAGTCCTATAGAGAGGTTCCTAAATACCCCTCACAACATAAACAAGCCTCAAATATAAATATTTACCAAGGACAGACACCAATTTGAGATGGGGATACGGAGGCGGGATACGGAGGCAGGAAACGGCCCGCTCACGTGGGATATCTTCTTGCTATACGGCCAGGCTGCACTACAGTGCTTGGGGCAGTGTAACGCTGAGGCCGGAACTTTTCCGTAACTACAGAATCAATTCCGAGTTGACTACCTGGGATCTCTCAAGAGACAAGACGGACCCCAGGCTGCCTGCTGTGCTGCCGCTGGGCTGGCTAGGTAAGTTCTCACCCGACCTGCCACTGACAGTGCATCCGACTCCCGCGGGTTAGGAATCGCAGAGAGAAAAGAGCCCAAAGAGACTGTGATTAAACATGGTCCGAGGCAGCCCCAGTGAAGACAGCTTTGTAAGGGCAACTCGACGGAGCAGGGTCCATGCAGGTCAGGGTGTGGGCGAACCAGGCAACCACATATATTAACGGTGGGGGGAAGCAGGGGAATACAAAGTGACCCAACATCTTTGGGGGCAACTGGGCTATCTCCATCAAAGTGCACATGGCCACGCCCTTTCACCCAGTTGTTCCCCATCCAGAAACGTGTCCTACAAATACACTTGCCCACAGGAGCAAACACGCAAGAGGAATGTTCAACAAGCATTGCTTGCAACAGCCAAAAAACGGGAGCCCCTTTAAACGTCCCAACAATTATGTGAAGTGAATCAGTGGCGCGCCCAGAACAAAGGGCCGTGCTGTAGTCAAACAGAACCAGGTGAAACCAGAGAGGGGAAACATCTCCTGCTATGTTATGAAGGAAAAAAGAAATCAAAGTGCAGAACGGCATGCATGGGTGATCTCCTCGGTTACACACGAAGGGAGGGGTGGTGTGTGTCTACATTTGCACTAACACTGACCCCCTGGGCACGTGAGCTATTGGCCAGGGGCTGGGAAGACTCATTTGCATTTGCCCACACAGATGCTATTTCCGTCTTTAGCACACGCGTGTACACGTGTAAGAGTAAGACTACAAGTGAACGACGGAATGCGTCTGATCATTTACAGGCCTTTACAAGCTTTAACAGAGAGAGAGCGAGGCAAGGGAGAAAGGGAAGAGAATACCGTACTTTCTAGCATCCTGGTTTTTAGAGAAGGACCAAAGAAGAAAGCGAGGAAGACACGGGAGCGCCACTACACCCCGCGCCCGGGGCTTCAGGAAATACAGCAACGCCAGGACAGTCACCGTCACTGTCGCATCGCTGAGAGAACCACAGGCCCAGCGGGTTCTGGCGCTCACAAGATCAAAGGGCAAACAGGAGGTGCGGAGGCCTGAGTCCACGGCAGGTGAGTTCAAAGCCACACACACGCAGAGGAGCCCCTGGAGGGCAGGAAAAACCCAACTGGGACGACCACTCAGCTGCCCAACCGTCTGCTGACTGTACTGTATCTTATTCCACCGACTGGTAGAACCTACTGTTTGTGTCTCTTACGACGTATGTTTCCATTTTTGGCATTTGTAGGATTTAAGCCAAACCTTACTAAGCTGTCATCCTTCTTAAAGACAGAAATGATCCCCACGCCACAGGCCTCAGTGCCAACAGCCTACCAACAACGCCCATTTCTTTTCTGTGTCATCTTGTCAAGGCAAAGGACCTAGGCCTCTTCAGCTACTTGAGTATATAAACATACTTACTTAATGGAATCTGTCCCCAAACTGTGATGCATTATCAAATTACCTTCTCTCTTACTTAATATTTCATCACAGGGCTCAGAATTAACACCATCCTTTGTTTTCACAAACAGTTCTCTGCGTAAGGCCTACCAGACGGGATAACTAATCCGCAGAAATAACGTTTCTCTCCACGTTCTCCAAGGTCAACAACGTACAAGTACAGACTTAATTGAACCCTGCCTCTACGCTTTCAACCAGTTGAGTCCTTTTACAAGGGATGGTCTTAACACCCTAGCCATTACAAGTCATGCTCGAGTTTCTTCTTTCATTTCTGAAAGGCTACAGTGCTGAAGTTTAGAGAGGAGACTTTATGAAGGCCAAAGACAAAGACCTCCCCGCCGATTCAAGAAGAAAGTGATGCCACACCAGATTTTTTAACAAAGCATACATAGTACTTTTATAAACGCAGGCCAGATCCTTAGGAAGACAAATAAAACAGCATGAAACAGAAGAAACAAAAAAACAAAGGCTTCCCAGTTAAAAAAAAAAAAAAATTCTTAAATCCAGCTTCTTAGACGTAGAAACCTGTATCTCTTTTTAAGGCTCTCGAGGCGATACAGCCTCTCTCGCTCACTGGCACTAATACAGGGAAGAACACGACAGAATCTCAAACCCAGGACATGGGATTTGGCCCACGTTTATGCTCTTCAGAGGGCAAAACTTTTATAACTAACAAATCACACACGCGCGCTCCCATGGTGTCACCTCTTTAACGCCACACGCACAGCAGTATTACTAAGAGAACCAAAGTGTCTCTGCTGTTTGCAAGTGGAAAGGTTTACCCTGAAGTTTGGCCTTTTTCACTTTGATGGATTAATTTATAGCCACTTCAAGAGGAGAGAACCTAACCCTGAATCTGCAAGCACGCCGGATTATGTTACCGAGCAGTTCATTGTTTTCGCAGCTGGGCCAGGATTTCCTTTCAAGACCGAGGCCTCAGTCACTCTGCAGTCTGCTCAAGACAGGCTTCTTTATGATGCAGAGCAAATAGGGAGGCCACCAGGGAACCACACGCACTTGTCCAGAAAAAGACCCCTTTCTTTTACTTTCTCAACAACCAGTGGGGCCAGCACCAGCCTATCTCCCAAGGCATTTTCCACTCCTGTCAATTAAGAAGTGGTTAGGAAGGGATTGTCTGAAAGAAGAGGAAAAAAAAAAAGAAAAGGAAAGAAAAAAAACAAAACAAAACTTCTCCATTCCATTGAGAGCTTCCAGAAATGGAAAGCCTGCTCCAGCCTGCATCTTCAGTGTGAGCCTTCTAATTCAAGCACCACCCCCCACAACTTTTTTTTTTTCCAGATCGACCTTGGCTCTCACTTTCTAAAAAGTAGCATATTACTTCACCTCTTTGAAAAGATTAAATTCTTTATGCTCCCAAGGTCATGTGGAGGTGCTCAGAACACCATGCTGGGAAAATTCAGCACTTTTTTGAGGCTCACTTTAGAAGTGTCCAAATTGACTTTCATTCTCCACCGCTTATAACGTTTTAAGATGCAACTTCTGGGAAGTACGAATGAGGTTCCATTGCTGAAGCCAGCTGCGGCAGGAGACGGGCCTGCTAACTGCTCTCTGGGTCCACCACGGCCTGTGCTCGAGTCAGACGCCGCCAATTCCTCCTCGCGTGGGGACAAAACCAGTCACTGGACTCTACTGCGATGGGTTAGGGAGCAATTATTAAATGAAACATTTGCTCAAAATGTATAATAAGGAGATGAAGCGTACTGTACTTTCGAGCAGGCTGAATTTAATGAAAAAACACCTAATTAAAAAAACACCTAAGGATAATCCTTACCTTGTAGTCATGAAGGAAAAAGCACCCTAGGTAATCTATGTAACCCAGACCATCCTATAATCTTTAATATAATTGCTTTTTTTATTTTTTATAAAATATAACGGGCTTGGATGTGTGTGTGTGTTTTGTTTCTTTGCTTTTTGAAGATACAAATGCTGACACTATCTCATTTCGACTTGAAAAAAAAATTTTTTTTTTAAAGGAAGTTGCTACTTCAGGTGAGTCCTCTTGCAATCGTCAAACAGTCCACAGCGTCCTGTGTGGAAGGTACGGCGACACTGGCTTTAGAAGAGGAAGTACACAAAGCTCCTCACGTTTTTCCACAAGCCAGGCTGCACACAACAAAGCACAAAGAACCTTTACTAGTTTCACACTTAAGTTTTTGATAACACACTCGGTGATTACAGTGCCTGGGTCCCCAAGGGACATACGATTTGTAAAAGAAATTCCCCATTTCTCTGTCATTTTTTAAGCTGAGATCTGCTTCAACAAAATCAGTCTCACTCACAAGGGGAAAAGGGAAGTTTTGAGTTTGATAACACTGTTTTGGAATACCATGATGAGGGATTGGTAAAACACACCAATTTTAAAATCTATACCTCCCAGTAAATGTGTAATCTAACCATCAGCTGTGATCAGGCACCTGCTTGGCATGACCAGAGTTTCTTAACCTTGAACGGGAATCTCCAGCAGGGCGCCTTCCAGCTAAGGCTGATTCTGCCTGACTCCTGGAGGTGCAGCTAGCTGTAAATCTGTGTTTGGCCCCCCTCTTACCACTGCTGCCTCTGGGCCAAGAGGATCCCAGTAGGAGCCCCCACATAGGTAATATGCATGATTAGGGATTAGGCTTAACTCCATTTCAAAAAAGGAGAGAGAATGCTCCAAGTAAAGACATGTGGGCCCTAACAGAGGACTCCGGCTTGCACAGAGCTTCTGTGCAAACTGAGCGCCTCAAGGGGTCTAGGTTCCCAGCAGTGGGAGCCAGCGCAACCGGGGAGCAGCTACAAAAGATTCCAATGGAGATTTGCCCTCCTAGGATTGATAGCTGGAGGAAGCATGCACAACGAGATTTTTTATTTGGCTCAAACATGCAGCCTGCCCCTCAAGCATGTAACATCTTAGAGACCCTATTAAGACAAGGTGTACTAGATTTTCTTCAGTACTTTGAGACACAGAGAAAAAAGGAAACATGAAATCAAAGAATTTCTTGGAGGAAAAACAGATCACAAGCCTTACTGGTTGTGATGGACTGAACTGCATCCACTAAAAATTCCTACCTTGAGCCCTAAGCCCTGATGTGACCATACTGGAGACGGGGCCTCGTAGGAAGTGATTAAGGTTAGATGAGGTCATAAGGGTGGGACTCTGATCCAACAGGACTGGGTCTCCCATAGAAATGTGTGCACACAGAGGGAAGGCCCTGTGCAGACAGAACAAGGAGGAGGCATCTACAAGGCCAGCAGAGAGCCCTCAGGGGAAACCAACCCTGCCAACACCTGGGTCTCAGACTGCCAGCCTCCAGAGTCATAAGAAATACATTTCTGTCAATTAATCACCCAGTCTGTGATATTTTGTTACAGCAACCAGGATGGACTAATACACTGGTGCTTTTAACCAGATCAGCTGGTTCGAAAAGGAGAAAAGGCAATGGATCCTAAGCTTCCTGGCCTCAAACACTGGGAATTAAGATCAAAGAATTTACATCATCCCTAAACGAGACAAGTAAGTGAGGTGGAGCAGATGACACTGCTACCGGTCAGAAACCTAACTTCTCTTTGGGGTTTCTCTTGAGAAAACTGAAACACCTATCTACCAACAAAAGAGAGATTGAAGTCCTTGCTCCTCAAAGAATGGTACCTGGACCAGCAGCACCATCACCTGGGAACTCAGAAATGCACATTCTCAGGCCCACCCCACACCTGCTGAAGCAATGCGCTGGGTCATGTTTGGCTCAGTGATCTGTGTTCTAATGAGCCCTTCCAGACACTTAGATTCCCGTTCAAGGTTAAGAAACTCTGGTCTTGTTAATGCCCAGAACTCACCTTCTCTAACATGCACTGTCTAGCGTTTCCCATGTACAACTACTTTTACATGACAGTCCCATTTAACCCTCAACGCCATGGGTACATGATGCTACTATCCCTACTGTACAGATGAGAAAACTGAGGCTCAGAAAAGCCAAGGTCAAACAGCTTGTAAAGTGGAAGGGTGAAGAATGGACCCTAGGGCCTGATGCCTCTAAAGCCCCTTGCAGCTTCCTCCTTGGCAAAGCCAGTCCACTTTCCCTCTGAACATTGGTACCCCCCCAGCGAATCTCATGGCAGAAAATCATTTACACATCTCTTCCTACCACCGTCCTATCAGGGTTACTCTTTGTGGAGTCAAACTGGAGTCAGGATCCTGCCTCTGCCACTTTCTTGTAACCTTTGAGCCTTGAGAAGGATGCTGTATGTTCTGGGTTGAATTTTGTATCCCCCCCACAACCTCAAAATTCACATGTTGAAGTCCTAAGCTTCAATATCTCAGAATGTGACCTTATTTGGACATAGGGTTTTTGCAGAGGTAATCAAGTTAAAGTGGGGTTAATGGGGGGGGGCTAATCCAATGAGATTAGTAAAACTATGGACTCAGCACACATACAGGGAGAACACAAGAGCATGAAGAGGACCAGATACAAGCCCAGGAGAGGCCTGTAACAGACCCTTCCCTCACAGCCCTCAGAAGGAGCCAACCCTGCCGACACCTCAATTTTGGACTCCTAGCCTCCAGAACCGTGAGGCAATAAATTTCTGTTCTTTAAGCCCTAGTCTGTGGTACTTTGTTACAGCAGCCCCAGGAAATTAATATACTTAACTTCTATGAGCCCGAGTTTCTTCATCTGTAAAAGGGGACTATTAAGAGGTACTCCTTCAGGGTTGCAGGAATGTCAAATGAGATAGCTATCAGAGTTCTTGGCAAGTCACAAGCTCTCAATACATTAGGCTTATTATTGCTACAATATTAGCCAAAACACCCTCCATATGATTTATATCTCAAATTTTCCTATAAAAATCTAAAAATCTGTACAGGAGACTAAATAAAATAAATGATTCTTAATGTCTCTAGTACCTATTCAACAATTAATCACTGGTGCCCCCAATTCTTTCCAAAAAAGTATTTAGAACAGTCTATTATAAACACCCACGTACAACACAGCAATTAAAATAACATGAAAATCGGTGGTTTCCAGGGACAAGGGGTGCAGGGTGGTAGAATAATAAATTGCCTGGGGCAAGGAAGCAAAAGGAAAATTTCTGTGGAGATGTAAATGTTCTCTATCTTAACTGGGTGGTGGGTTACCTGAGTGTACACATTTGTCAAAAATCATATGTACAATTAAAATGAATGAGCTTTGTTATGTGAAACTTCCAAAAAGTTGATTTTAAGTGAATGTGTATGCCCATATTAAGAAAAAATAAATAAATGATTTACTAGGAATGTAGAGTAAGCTGGCTACTTATATGAGCATTCAAATGTTAGCTCTGAGCTTCCTGGCAACCAAGGCAAAGAAAGGAAAGGGAATGCTTTATAATGCCCTCCTTATTAAATGAGAAAAAGCATACCAAGGTTTTAGGAGAGATGAGCTTTGTTCTCTTAACAACTCTTAAAAAAAAATTTTTTTTTTTTACAACTCTTAAATTTTGCCAGAGGAATCCTTATACGAGAAACATGTGTTAATAGAATTAACCTGTGGTTTGCAAACTTTTTCTGTGAAGCACCCAGTAGTCAGTATTTTGGACTTCGCAGACCATATGGTCTCTGTTATAACTACTCAATTCTGCTATGTTAAAAAAATATGAAAGCAACCATAGATAATACGTAAATGAGTGGGCATCACTGTGTTCCAATAAAACTTTATTTACAAAAATAGGCAAGAGAGGTCTGCATTTGATCCATGTGCCATAGTTTGCTGATCTCTAGAAGAGACAGTGCACTTTTAACATTCAATTCTAAGCTGACCTGAAGCCAAACAGGAACAAAGCATGGGAGAATATGAAGGCGACCTCAACCTATAAATTTCTTAGAACCCATGTGGATAACAACCACAGAAAATTTTAGGTAGTTTACAAGATCCTATGAAAGTCATCTGCTAAAGAGAATCTCACTAAGACATACATAAAACAAAATTTTTAAGTATTCAATTTGCATCAAAATCTTATTATACTGCTTCACTCTGAATTTCATTCAAATTCAACTTACTCTAACTGCATTGGCTTTCTACTGCAGTGTTGGATATTTAACTATAAACTACATCCTGCCTCTCCCTTTGTGTGTAAAATTGACAAATGTGTTGTTTTTGGATTCCAGAATTCTGGGGAAAGCCAACTTAAATGAATTAAGATGACTAATGTGTTGATTCTGTTTCCAATCCAACAAAATGTTAATGTAAGAACCATGTCATATGATGCTATGTGTTTTAGTTCAAATTTAACATCAAATATTGAATAAGGCAGTTTCTAAGTAAATTACTAAGCTAAAAATATTCCTTCTGCGTAGCAAGAACTCCATCTTGTTTAAAATAAATGGAAATTTGAACATCTTTGCTCAGATCAGCCTAAATAAGAAATTAGAAAAATGCAAACCTCCATTATAGTCAACAGTATTGATTCCATCTTTCTGGAGAAAGTAGCACAATATTGTAGATATCAAAGAAAAGGATTCATTTAAATCGTGACTTCAGGCAAAGTCCTACATGGAGCAAACGCTCAGAAAGAAACAGTGCTTTTCCAGGGCACCAGGTAAGTAATCACATCCAAGGGGAGTAATCACCAAGACACCGTGGACACAGTCGTGAGACTGACAACCCAGGTGTCTCCGAACATCCAGTTACTGCAGGGTACCTGGCATTCCTAGTTCTTTTGCAGCATGAGAATGTTTATACAAATGTTTTCGTTGCGCTTACTGAACATTTGGTGGAGGAGCTCCCGTGGCTATAACACACCGCCACGCAGTTTTGTTGTAAGTAAACTAACATTAGTTTTTCGTCACGTAATATTTGAGTAATTTCTATATCCACAGAAGCAGTAACTATGACACCTTTAAAAGCTGTTGGAAGTATTGCAAAGCCTGAATATAATTCCATAAACATTTACCAAACGTACCTTCCATGAATAAGACATTAAACGTCATGTCTTAGGTAGCCCGCTTTTTTTTTTTTTTTTTTTTTTTTTATTTATTTATTTGACAGAGAGAGACACAGCGAGAGAGGGAACACAAGCAGGGGGAGTAGGAGAGCCCGCTAATTCTAATGCCAAATCTTTCTGGTTTCCTTAAATTAATTATACCTACTGACCACCGAAAGGGGAATTTTGATAACTGTGAAAATCAAATCTACTAAGAGATTATTTAAAAAGAGAAATCAATAATTAGGGGGTCCCAGCTTTCAAAAAAAAAAGAAAGAAAAATTTAAAATTTTATAAGGAAGAATTTAGAAATCCAGGGTCTAGAAATGGAAACTACATAGAATATATGTATTTTGCCCCCTAGGTTTTAGATTCAACTATGACAGCCTGTCAGTAACTGAATTTTTTTTCATTACCTGCCAGTTCCTTAGGAAATTTCCATTGTTTAGCACAGGGTAATTCTGAAAACAATAATTCTTTATTAATTGCGTGCTGAAAAATTTCTACCAGAAAAGTAACCAATACAATAAAAAGTTAACAAAAACATCTCTAGGCATATCTTATCTCTAGTTCTATTCAATTCAATGATTTTTTTTTTATATAAATAAAAGGACTCTCCAAAGCAAGTCTCCATTTAACTGCTACTGACAGTTTAAGTGCCTTAAAAGTATCAGGATTTCTTAATTCAGTGTCCATCTCTTCCCCTCAAAATTACACACAAGTGCCCAGCTATGAATATATTTGCTTTCCTGCTGTGAAAAGGGGCCAGAGATTCCAGGACATTCTCCAAGGAGTACAGAGGCCTAGAATTTATTCTTTTTTTTTTTTAAGCAGAAAACTGTGAAAACATTGTGTTTGTTCCTCTGAAAGGTAAACAGAAAGAAGTACTGTGTACTTAACAAAATAGAGTCCAGAACAAGTCCATCCGTGCAATCATCCCCTTGTCCCCAGCATCAGAAGGGGACCTTAACCATTAGGAGTCCAAAATTGCCTCTGCAGCATCCTCGGTAAGCAGCTGCGTACACACCTTTGTGGCCGGGAACTCATTTGCTCCAGGCACCCTGTTCTGTTATTGGAAAGCAGGCAATCCCCCAACCTGGTTCCTAATAGGTAATAAAAACAAGACAAAAGAGCAATTACTTCTGAAAATCAGTCACCATAAGAAAGCAAGCTCCACAGGGCCAGGGGCGGGGGGGGCATATTTTGCTCACTGCTCTATCCCCAGACCCTAGAACAGAGCTGGGTACACGGTACGCACTCGGTAAGTATCTGTTAAAAGAATGAGCTGTTGAAGGTCTGCTATGCGCTGGGCAGCATCAGTACTAGAAAGCAAGACCTCTTCTATAGCATGGTTCTTAATGGGCTGAATTGTGTCACTCCACAAAATAAATGTTGAAGTCCTAACCCCCAGAACCTCAGAATGTGACCTTATTTGGAAACAGGGCCTCTCTGGAAGGTAATCAAGTCAAAATGAGATCATTAGTGTGGGCTCTAGTCCAATATGCCCGGTGCCCCTGTAAGAAGGGGAACTTGGACAGGGAGACAGACACACAGAGGGGAGATGTAAAGGGATACAAGGAACACACCAAGGGAGCAGGAAAAAGACACTGGAATTCTGCTGCCAGGGCCAAGAACCGCCCGGGGCAGCCGGAAGCCAGAAGAGGCGAGGAAGGACCTTCCCCTACAGGTTTCAGAGGGAACAGAGTCCTGCCCACACCTGGACCTTATACTTCCAGCCTCCAGAACCTGGAAACAAGGAACCGCCGCTGCTGACGCCACCCAGTGTGTGGCACTTCGTTCCAGCAGCCCGAGCAAACTAAGACAACAGTGGAGAAGTCATCACAAAATGAGATTGATCAATATCCCTTTGGGGGGACCATGTGGTGGGGCAGGGCTTATGAGAGCATAAGAGATCCGGTAATGGTTCAAGGGGGAACTGTACTGGGACCCTTCCTGACACTCCCAAGTATCCCAGTCCAACTTGACTCCAGCCGCTGCTGCAGACACCAGCTCATACCAGGCAGCTAGACATACCCACCCGGAGCTGCAATGTGGAGTTTCCCTGACACGAAGCATGGGGCACCTGCAGAAACCAACCCGGGATTCATCCATGTGCAACCCCAAAATGCTGGGGCACAAATACCCCCGCAGGGCTACCCTTGTCTGATGGGGGTGGGAGCCAATGGGACAAATGCTTTCCCCTTTCATTCCGCAAGCAGACAGCTCTGAGATGCATCTCATAAGGCTCCTCCGAAAGATCCATGGAACTGAATGCTAGTGGCCCAGAGCACTGCCCAACTCATAACACACCCCTGCATTGCCTCCCCCTCCTTCCTTGTTTAATCCCCTCATCCCTCACCCATGCTCTCCGAAATCACATCCCAAATTATCTACACATCAAACTTTGTCCCAGGCTCTGCTTTTAGGGGAACCCAAGCTAAGATTAAAAAAAAAAAAAACAAGAACAAAAACCTCTTAAAACATTTGCAATACAGAAAACTTAGTTTTTTAAAGCTGGAATCAATAGAAAAGACTACTCCTATTCTAATCGATTGAATGCTGCTTCCTTGTAGAATACTGTCCATTGGTCCCAGGTCTGTCCCTTGAAGTGAGCCAGGTTTCTCTTTCTCCTGGATAGCTATTGCAAGAACTAACTTATGTAGACATGACTTCGAGAGCCCTTAGTTTGTCCATGCTCCGACCAGAAATGAACACAATATTCTAGACATGGTATGATCACCAGGACTGTTTACCTTTCTTCACAACACACCAGGAAAGTTTCAACCAACCAAAGGTATAAACAGGTTGTCTACAGCAGAGCCTTTCTTTTGCAAACGTGAAGGGGTGCAAGAGATGTTGCATGGTCGAAACCTCTCTGAGCAGCTGTAGGTAACAGAGATGCCAAATGATGATTGCGATTCGGAAGCCGAGTTTTCACCATGTGCTGCCTTTCCCCATCAGTGGAGTGGTACATTAAGCACTTGACTCCCGCTCTCCCACAGAGTGGAGCACGTGGTTTTCACAAGCTTGATCACGGTCTATGGCAGCTGGGTGATTACTACTGAAGTCAGGCAAACGCCAGCCAACATCTCAGAACGGGCTCCCCCGAATGTGTTTTATTATCATAGAGGAAAAAATAAATAAACAATTCAAAAAAAAAAAACACTCCAGAGATACGGCTTCTTACCATATCTTTATTTCTGTGGAAAGGTCAGTTAAATCCAGAGACATTTACTCTTGTTTAACTTTTCCTCGTTCCCCCATGTTCCAAGATGGGAAGAGCAACACCCATAAGGAATTTGCACTTGGAGCCCACTGAAAAGTAAGTGCCAGATTTAGTCTCTCGTCCTCCTCTCCCCTTTTGTTCCCACATCCCTGTTTTGGGCTAACCATATCACACACATCTTTACTGCTCAACTGAGTTCTAATTAAGCATTATAAAAAATAAAACAAATTAGTTGCACGTTGTAAACGTCCATTGGCAAGTATAATAGCATGGTTCCTAATGAGAAGTAAATTTAATAAAATTTAAAAGAAATACTTCATCGAAGACAGAATAATTAAAAGGCATACTGTGCTGTCAGCAAAACTGGGTTGGCTCCTGCAGTATTAGCAGAGGGAGCGGCACTGCCGTGGGCTATTTTGCAATTTTTCTACAGCGCAACCATCGGCTCTCCTGAAGATGGCGGAGCCAGGCACCCAGTCGTCCCAGAAACCATCTTCCGGACAACTCCCGACCCTTCAGCCATTTAGAAAGCTCATTTGCTCAATCGAATTCCCACATCCCTTGAATGAGGCACTTCCCCCAGCCACCTTCACCATCTGGGTGAAGGGACCTCCATTTGTGTTAACAGCCCAGGTCTAGCAATCCTACACAGGATGCCCACGCACTCTGGACAAGGTCGAGGTCTAAGCGGGTACGGGAAAAAACAGGCCAGCTTCGCTGTCTGTTCTGTCACGAGTACGGACTCCGTCCAAGTGGAGCATACGGAACCACAGCTCTGCAAAGGCCCCTTTGCTATCATCCACTGGCCATTCTGCACACTGCCAAGGGCCAGTCAAATAAAATGGGCAAATATTTATCAAACTCCCAAAGGGGAACAGAGACTGGGACAGCTGTGGAGCTGCCCCTCAGGAGGCTGGCTCCTGTTTGAAACTCAATTGATTTTCCTTCCCTATTTCATTCAAGCGTGCATCTTAAACCAGCTCCCTTTTACCTCTTAAGAAAAACTGTAACTTTCTCTCTGCTGGCGTACATACGAAATTATCCACGATAAAAATCTTTTTAAAAATAAATGTAAGACTTAGTCCTAGAAGCAAAACAATCGATAAGGTGACTCGTGCTGAGCAACACAAGGCAACAGACATCACATCACAATGGGTATTTTCACATCATCTCACTGGATTCTCCAGCTCATGGTACCCACTTCGTACATGAGGAAACAGAGAGTCAGGGGTTAAGAATATAGTCCAAGGACACAGAGTTGGCAACTTGGAAAATAAAAGAAGTTTAAAAAAAAAGAAAACATTGTGTTTAGTTATCCAAGAAAAAAGCAAGGGCTCACAATCTACAAGAAAACCAGAGAGTGGACTGGACACAGCGATGCTGGAGTCTAATTTTCCTAAGGCTTAATAATTTGAACCATATTTGTTTTTTATTGCTGGAGGGCGGGGGAGGGAGGGAGAGTTCCCCTTTCAGATTTGTCTTTCTGGGTGAAGGGACCTCCATTTGTGTTAACAGCCCAGGCCCTCGGCCTCGCCCTCACTTACTCCTGTACCTCACATGGTAGGAAACGCGACAGGACTGGCCTCACAAAGCCCTGCCTTTCCTGTCCTCTTACAAAACCCACACAGCCTCCTCTGCTGCACGGTGGTGTGCGAGCTGCAGGGGTGGGCCCTGCCCTCACAGGAGGCCTGGCAGCATCCAGCACTGGACCCATCACCCCATCTAATTCTGGCAGTTAGGATTAGAAAGCCTACCACCCCACACATATAAACCATGTTCACCAGCATCCGCTTGACCGGTCACAAAGGTGATGCTTTAGTCTTCCATGTGCCTTATTGTTTGCCCTATTTCTCAATTCCTTCAAAACTTAGGAAAAGGAAAATGTGCAACGTGCTGGGCCCTCCAAATCTCAACATCTTTTTACAGGCTAACAGACCAATTTGTGCTCAGATTTCTCTCTTTAGAGTAAAAAGATCTATGTTCCTCAAGTCTCTGTAACAAGAAGAGTGTACCTACACAATTCAAAACAGTTTAGAGTTTATAAACAGATATAACAGCATATTAATAGGCTTTGTCCCCTAGATCCAGAAGTATTCAGAAGTCACATGATTGAGACTAGCTCTAGTAAGGCCTAAAGGGAGGGACAGGTGAGGGTGAACACAAGATCCTCTCTCACCATGTCCTGGGAGTCCAATAAGCCTATTATAAATCTGAATCTGTACCATAAGAGAACACTTTTTTCTCAGCTATAATGTTATTGTTTCACTGTATCACTATAATTTTTAAAAAGCATAGGCATATCATGAAATCCCATGCTTTGTAAAAGATTCCATTATAAGAGTAATCATTATTGAACCTTTTAGCCCAGATGTAATTTCTTACATGTTACAACAAGTTTGGCACGCATTGTGAATTTCAGCCAAGGTTGATAAAGTTCAATAACTTGACTAACCAACCATGTGTACTACTCATTATAGAAGTAATAAATAGATTCATCAAAATGGACATGAAAAAGCCATAAGAAAATCAGATGCCATTTCCAGCCTGCCTCATAAAAGCACCTCTTGGACTTTAATATAATTTTATATACAGTTATCACAGCTACCCATCATTCAATACCAGGCGTATATAAAACAATCATCCACCCACATTTGCATGCTGAATAAATTCCAGTTACACAGGTGAATTCTCTATTCTAGAGATCTCAATAGTCACATAAATGCACGCACTGCTTATATGTTCAACTTATAAAAGAATTCGTATCAAGTAGAAAGGAATCAGACAGACATGCCTACAAATCTCATTTTCCTTCGTATTATCTTTTTGGGACAGTTTTAGTGGACGTGCTTTTTTTTGTTTGTTTGTTTTTTTTTAGTAACACTTTTGGTTTAATTATTCTTTTAGCTTATTGATAATTGAAACATTTAGCAGCAAGAAGAGAAAGCCTGATTCAGACTAATATCACGGCTGGAAGCAAGAAATCTCAGTTTACAGAATGGAAGAATCCCCTGTGATCAGATGAACAGAACTCAACAGAGCTGGCTTCTAATATCTGAACACAATTAACCACGTTTCCTTGAATGGGATAATGAAACTTGAGTGACAGCACAGCTGAAATATCCAAATTCTCCCTACTGCATGTCTCTCTGTTAAGCTTCTACAAGAAGCTCAAAAGCTACTTCAGATGTTCTTTCTGAAGGAAGTTAAAGCCTCCCCTTCTCAGAAAGAAATCTTCCCCTTTATCTGGTCAACCACCATCCGGTGGAGCTGGCTAGCTTCATGCTCCAAACCAAACATTAAAAGTCATGTTGCCCACTTCGAACGCTGTCCTGTACTTGTTCACACCCTGCTAGGTAAAGAACTATCCCTGAGCAGTTGCACATGGGTGACTCCTTCCACTCCAGGAGCACCCTCTATTTCTCGGCAAGGCCAGAGTACAGTGGAAGCCAGGTTTGTCTACACTGCAGGGTCTGCTCTGTTACAGCATTTGGATTTTTTAGTGTGCGGACAACACCTTTCCTCTCTGTGCCTCACTTCTGCCCTCTGCCATCGGCACCGTAGGTCACCGGAATCTGGATTTTCTCTCTTGCATAAGTCTTCACAGTGGGATCACTGCATGACAATATTATAAATATCCTCAGACTCTCCTGGTTCTTTTCACGTCTACCATGGGGAAAGAAAAAAAAAAACCACGATCAAACCTTCTAAAACCGAAGTTATACTCTTAACAGCAAGGAAAATCTCCCTTGTATTAATTACAAACAGCACCTAAATCATCACAACCTCAGCCAAATAATGTGAATTTTTAACTCAGTATAAGCAGAACACTGTAACGGTGGAGTGCTTTATTTTCTCAAAAAGTTGGCAACTGCCAAATTCTTCCAAGACCTTAAATGCCATAATGACAGATACTGATGTACAGAAAGATTAAAGTAAAATGTGAAACTAAACAGAGAATGAAGAGATGAGCCAGAGATGTGCTTTGAATAACAGAAGCAATGAAAAAGAGCTTAAAGAAACTCAGGAAAGAGGTGTTTAACGTCTCCAAAAGACTTAGCGAGCACGTCACATTCAGCAGGCATTACAGGCCCCGCCTGCACAGGAAACAGTCTTTGTGACTACCGTACTGGTACTTGCTGCGATGCCCGGTACTAAAAATATGGTTAGGTCTCTGAAGAAAGACTGCTGATAGCCACCCAGAAATGCTACCGATAATAGCAGAGAGCTGGTCTACCACAGGCTTTCCACAAAGCCATCCTGCCAGCATACAGACTCCGAGATCCAAGAGTAGTATTTAAGCAAATAGTAAAGTCAACATTAATAACATTTGCTGTTTTCTCATCGCAAGACTTAATTCTCCCCAACAAGCGTGCCACGCACCTGCGCGCGCGCCACACACACACACACACACAGAGCCATACAACACAAAGCCATTCTTAAAGGAAACGGTCAAGGAAGGTCTAAGAAAACACAGATGGCTCCCTAATACCTGTGTAAGATCCACAAAATCTGTTAAGGAGAAGGAAGTATTTTATTGACTATCAACTTGGAACCCCTTATTTCTAAGTGACAAGTCTGTAATGTTTTGCTCCCTTTCCAGCTCAGCTGAGCCTTGAAGTGCATCCACTGCTGTGCAAGGTAGCATCCCTAGGTTAGCCTCCTATGACATGGAGTCTGGAAGCTTCAGCACTTCGATCCTTACATTCATTTAAAGCCATCAAATTTGTTCTTGAGGGGTGAGTTTGAAATTATTTCATGTTCAGGTGCTTCTCTTTTAACAGTTTAAACAGAACACATGATACTTAAGAGTTTCTAGAAAGTATCCTTTGAAATTAAACACTATTAAATTCTTCATCCCAAACAAGACCAGCTTTAAAATAACTAAAACACACAACCTCAAAGTCACTCCTTAAAGACTGAGTGTGCTACCCTAAAATTTAAAAATTCTAAAGTTTAGCTAACTTTTTTTTAAAGATTTTATTTATTTTGTTTGTCAGAGAGAGAGGGAAGGAGCACCGAGGGAGAAGCAGGCTCCCTGCTAAGCAGGGAGCCCGACACGGGGCTCGATCCCAGGACCCCAGGATCATGACCTGAGCCGAAGGCAGACGCTTTACCAACTGAGCCACCCAGGCGCCCCAGTTTAGCTAACTTTTAAGTTTTACATAATAGGTAATTAAAAAAAAAAGCTTGCTTGGAATTTATAGATCCAAGTATTATCCAAAAATGTGACCACTTTCTCTGCAGCCTTGAAAGAATGTAAAATGCTACGTTTAAGCTACAATTCTCTACCTAATGTTCAAATCCTGTGCGCTGCTGCCTCTACCATTCGAGGAGCTGGGAGATGGAGTAAAGAAGAATTATGGCAATTATAAAACCTCACTCGTATACACTGTCAGGTTAATAACCAGCATTAGCAGAGCTCAGCTATACCATCAGCAACTTGGGGAACAGAGAGCCTGGGGCTCCAAAGCTAAGGCAAAACTGGGCAGAGCACAGAAGCAAGCGAGAGAGACAGCCAGACCTGGAAAAGCAATTCATCCACAAAACAAAACGAGTAAACACGCCACTCAAACCAACCACTAGTTTTAGCACAGACTGAGTAGTTAACAACTGCTTAGACTTTTAAGCATAAACATCAAAAGACACAGGATAAGCTTTAAAACAATCGTCAGAGAGCTGCATGCTTAACTACCACAAGGCAAGCAATGGAACTGTGATTAACATAAATTACAGAATAAGCAATTACACTTGACCACGGATCCACACACTGTTCTTCGAGTTTAAAGCGACTTTTCACTCACCCTGTGCGTACTGCAGGTTTTATTTTCTTTTATGGTTGCTCGGAAGATGCACAGGTGGGAACAAAGCTTAAGAAAAATCAGAGACTGATGGTAAGACTTTTTTTAGTAGAGATAGCAAAAGTTTCTTTAATTTACAGCAGATTTGGTGCTCATTTGCAGATGTCCTCCCGAGAATTAAAACAAAAAAGGCTGTAGTATCTCTACTTTTAAATACAGATAGAGAAATACAGAAATAATTAGAAGCTACCTAGAGGCATACATGTATACAGGGAAATGTGTGGTTAAAACAAACAAACGATTATACCATAAAGAAAAGTTAGTGCTCTCTAGAAGCACAAAGATCAAGTTGCGAATATTTTCGTTAGTTTATGGTTCCGTAACAGTCAGGACTGGTTCTACGGTGAAGATTTGGTACTTGGTACTCAGTAGTCAATGTTGTTGACTGCACAAATGTTGGACAAAAGGGTGTTTCTGTGGCTATGAGCCAGCCAGTCCACTCTCCATACAGCCCTCATCACAGACCGTAAACCAAGGTTCTAAGCTCAAGAATCCACAAGAACCAGGCAAGTTTTGGACATTGATCACATAAAATACCCTTGCCTAGTTGCAAGGAGACAGCCCGCTGGGGGCAACATGTCTCAGCATCAGAGCAATTCCGCTTGGTGGGCACAGGACCCCAGTGTTCCCAGCTCTTCTGATTTTTTGAGAGTCAGAAATCAGGATTACTTTTCAGTAAAATATCCTGATTTTAACATGTTGACAAGTAATCTAAAACAAAACCAAACAAAAAATACTACAATCTACTGTTATCTCTGTCCTGGTTGGGAGGCTCTAGAGGAATGAGCAGGCATAAAAATGTCCCCCTCCCTTAATCACTATCACGCGATACTGAGTTAGTTACTCAATGGCAATACAAGGAAAGCTCCGGACATTTATACACCACCCTACTTCAGACAAACTCAAACTGGAGGAAATGAGGAATCACAGAGCTGCTCCTAAACTCAGAGCACTGAAGCCTGATAGACATGATTTTTTTTTTTTTCCTGAAAAAAAAAGAATCATTGAGGTAGGGAAGAGGTGGAGTGAGGACAGAAGTCTTTGATGCTGACAAAGAAAGAGTTCTTGGAGATAATCCATCTCCTTCTGTGGTAGGCTGAATAATGGCCCCCCAAAGATGCCCAAGTCCTAATCCCGGGAACCTGGGAATGTTAACTTATACGGCAAAAGGGACTGCAGGTGTAATTTAAGATAAGGACCTTGAGATGGCAGATTATCCTGGATCGCCCAGGTGGGCCCCAAGGAATGAGACGTGTCACTATAAGAGGGAGACTGAACTCCACTAGAGGAGGTGATATGATGTGGAAGCAGGAAGTGGGGTGACACAGTCAGAAGGAGAAGAAATGATCAGACTCCAAGGAACATGGACAGTCACTCAAAGCTTCAAACAAGGCAAGGAAATAAATTCTCCCCCAGAGCCTCTGAAGGAGCCAGCCCTGCCGACACCCTGAGTTTGAGCCCAATGAAATGGATTTCAGACTTCTGACCTCCAGACCTGTACGTGAATAAATGTGTGTTGCTTCAATAAAGCAAACATACATGGGACATACGAATGATCAGTGCACACGTGTGCACTCAGGAGGGTCTGAGAGTCCCAGGACAGTGACATGCAAACCACTGCTGGTGTCCCTTTATTAAGTTCCTCCCTGATCAGGCCAACAGGCACTATAAAGGAAACCCCAGGCATGCAGCAATCCCTAGACCTGGTAGGAGAAAGGGCCCCTGTGCTTGGAGACCAAGAGCTCCCAAATCAGCTGTTCGGGCTGAAAGGATGGTATCCCTTGCCAAAAACCTGACTCTGCTCCCTGACTGAGATGTTCCCCCATATGGATCTGTTACAGCACTCTCCACCTTGTCAAACGCTCAATCCGTTAACTGTACACGAACTAGGAATTGGAACTTCCTTCGCTAACAGATGAAGTTGTAATGGCATTTTTTTCTTTCTTTTCTTTTCTTTTTTTAATGCATTTGGAATGCAATGACAATCTCCCGGCTGATAAAAGCTTCTCAAACCCGGATGCAGAATTTAGAAGCCATGGCCGCCTTGCTATACAACACAGCCATGCAGAAAAACTGAAGGCAGAAGACAAATCGAAAGATGCAAAAAGTTTTGAGATTTCATCCTCCTTGCAGGGTTCAGTGGCTGACGCAGCAGAGTCTGTCCATTTGAAAGAGATTGATTATTTTCATTCTTTTCGTTCATGTGATCACCAGGAAAACCAAGTTTCCAGAATCAAGACGTTGCTGGCAATCTTGTTGATGTCCTGCGAGCCAACAGCGCCCAGCTCGCTCTTCCCGCTGCCATCTGCGCTAGCTGTGCACTGGGAGCGGAGGGAAGGCGCTTCCACAGCTGACACTTTAGGGAACCAGGAAGGAAAAGTTACTGTCCGAGAACTGACAGCATCTCCACTCTGAAAGAAGCCTCCACACAACTAGAACCCACAGCCATTCTGCCTCTGCTGAGCGTCCCTTCCTGTTACCCCAGATTTCTGATGGTCTGGCTCGAGTCACAACCTGCCAATTCGGGAGGGGACAGGACCGCTCAACCTTCCTAGTCCTCACCACCAAATCAACTGCCCAGCACACAGCAAAGGTACTTGAAAGCGGGGTCCGTGTCTGAACTCTGCAGGAGATACTGGCGGAAACCCCCCAGCATATCCCAACAAAAGCATCAAGAGATCCTATTTTATTCCACCCATTAAGGAATTAAATCACTCTCTTTCTCCCACCTCCACCTTCCTCCAAACCTAAAGCCGCCTCCTCCTGAAGGCTTCTCTTTTTCAACAACCGCTAGGTTTCTTTTCCCGCAACCATGATCAACTACATAGAATAGTCTTCTGCCTTTGCACACTGTCTTGTATCTGATCCTTAAAAAGTAGGTAACAGAAAGTATTATTCTCTTGATTTCACAAATGAGGAAAGTAGGGCTCAAACAGTTAAGTGACTTGCCTTCCGTTAGCTAAGTTTATGACCACCTGTCTCCTGGGCCAGTTCTCATCCTGACATGTTCCCAGAAGTCTCCAATAAAACCCATCATTCCTGTTGAAGGGCTGATAAAATTCTGTCCAAACACTGATACGGTGTCTGGTATGAACAAGTAAACGGATGGCAAAGCTGGACGTCTATGCGGAATACACCGGGCACTCCTAGAAACCATTGCCAGCTCAAGTGAACAGTGCTCTCAAGCCACACTCTCCTGATAAAGATGTTACCACATGCATCCCTTTCAGGTTTAATGGTGTTCCTTGCTTTTTGCCCCCAAGCTTCATAACATCTTTTTTCTTCCTTCACTGCACCAAAAATAACCTTGTCCTTTTTTTTTCTCTCTCACTTGATACTTTTTTTCTGGATGAAGCTACTGTCTGACCTCCACCCAATAGATACCTGAAATGTTTCCTTTCACACCAAAGACAAGTCAATGTCTAAACCAGTCATTTAGAAAGGTCATTTCAGGACAAACTCGCAGATACCAGGGCAACCTTTTGAGGATACAAGAACCAGGAAGCTGGAAAATACCAAACTAATTTCAGTAACTTGATCGCCTTGTCTCCCATTCCCCAAATGCCTGCAGTTTATTAAGTGCATTAAGTGCCTGCAGTGTTGAGCAGGCAATTCCCTGGGCACTCTGGAGTTCCCATCTTTAAAAACTTTTCAAAACAGGAATATTGGCTCTGTTTATAGATGTGGAACAGGAATTCAGAGAAGGGAAGTAACTTGCCCCAAGACACTCAGATGGGACGCGGTGAGGCCAGGTTTTGAAACTAGGTCACGTCTGCTTCCCGAGCCAGGACTTCTTCTCATGCACCCTGCTGCCTCTCCAAATAGAAACTCGCTACCTATCAAGCTTCCCCTGCCTGTCAGCAGAGCTATTTTCAGCAGTGGTACAATTTCACCACGCGGGAGCCAGGCTCATCAAATGAGATAATGCACAGGAAAACTCTGAAGAGTTCTATCATTAAGAGAAGGAAGATCTGGGGGAAATGTGCAAAACCAAAAGAACCAAATGTCGCCCGTGGTGCTACCCTGGGACTCCACCACCATTGTCAGCGGCCAACTTGCCAGTCTTACGGGGAGCTCCCTCCTTAAATGCAGGTATGAAGCAGCGGTGCCCACTCCTGGAGTCGTGGCTGGTGTCACAGATAAGACATATACTTGAAAGTTTTTAGTGAAGCAAACGGGAGTTAGGCCAACTACTTCCTCATGATTTTCCTCTTGATTGCAAGACTGAACAGGTGCTTAAAATAGACACTTTGAGATAAATTAACTTCTAAGAGAAAGGGACATTTTGAAGATTAAATTATACCACATGAATGAAGCAATCAATTAGCAATCAATACATACCCGATAGTTACGAACATTAGATGAAAAGGTAATTCATAGAAGAATAAATATAAATGGCCAAATGAAGAGCTGATCGATCTTATTAATAATCAGAGACATGCAAATATAAGTGACACTTTAAAGAAAGTAAAACTAATCTCCAAGGTTGGCAAGGATGCAGGGCAAATGCACATTCAAATTAGTACAAGTTTCCAAGGGGTGTGGTCTGATGAAAAACAGATCAAGATATTAAGGTTAGGGAACAAACCCCTTGATTCAGCAATTCCACTTGCAGAAAATAAAAACTATAGAAGAGTCACGGATAGGTACAAACACTTAATTATAAAATGTTCATCTCCATTCGACAGCTATCACAAAAAGCTGAAATTCACCCAAATGTGCCACAGTGGGAGAACGTTAAGAACTACATTAAGAAAATACCATTCAACCACTTAAGATGTCAATATTTAACGGCAGGGAAAGGTGGTCATGTTCCACCATTAAAAAAAATAATAATAACAGAAGGGAGGGGAAGGGAAAAATGCTCAGAACCCTATGTGCTAAATATTAACAATTATGTCTGGCTGGTAAGAATTTGGGGTGTTTTTTTTCTTTTCTTATCTACATCTTTTTTTATTTTTACTTATCTGCACATTCTAAGTTTTCCATAAGGAATTTATACCAATAACAAATAATTTTAAAGAACTTAAATGTGAAGGCATGTAACAAGCTAATCTAGCCTAACACCTGGCATATATATGAGCTTGACAAATGCGAGCTCCCCTTCCCCCATAATTCTTCGCCAATACCCCATTCACAACACCAAAGAGGGATCCGGCAGAGAAAGTGTCCATGAACTAACCCACGACCAAGCAGCGGAGATCACGTGCGCCTCAATCCTCCCTGCAGACACCACACCCGATCTGCCTGCCACAGAGCGGGCTTTCACAGACTTGTGAAAATAAATTTGATTTCAGACTGGATGAGCTGCTTGGGAAGAGCTTGGTCAGTGCACTACTCCTTGGAGCAAGAAGGCAGCAAGCAAAATGGAGAGGGCCCAGGAAGAGGGTCCAAAGTTCTCTGCTCTAGTCCTGTAACCCACAACTCAAGAGCTGTGTGATCTCAGGCAAGTTACCTCACCTCTCTGTGCTTTCATTCTGACTCAATTTCAAACTAGCTATGAACAATGGGGTGAGAATTAAATAAGACGTGTGTGGAATCTTTGCGAATTCTATTTTTTTAAAATATTTTATTTATTTGAGAGAGAGAGCAGGAGCACTGGGAGGGTGGGGGGACAGAGAGGGACAGAAGCAGACCCTCTGCGGAGCAGGGAGCCTCACTGGGGCGTGAGCCCAGGACCCAAGAATCATGACCTGAGCAGAAGGCAGACGCTTAACCAACTGAGCCACCCAGGTGCCCCGAATCCTTGTGAATTCTAAAGAGCTATCGATATGAGATAACATGACAGTGATCAATACACACCAATCGGGAATAAATAAGTACATTTTACAGGTAAGAGTAAAAAGGAAAAGTATTTTATTAGTTTTCATTTTCATTTCCATACAACTACACAAGAAACTGCTTTGATTCTGATTTTGTTCCTTTTTTTTTTTTTAAAGATTTTATCTATTTATTTGACAGAGAGAGACACAGCGAGAGAGGGAACATAAGCAGGGGGAGTGGGAGAGGGAGAAGCAGGCTTCCCGCCGAGCAGGGAGCCCAATGCAGCGCTCGATCCCAGGACCCTGGGACCATGACCTGAGCCGAAGGCAGATGCTTAACGACTGAGCCGCCCAGGCACCCCTCTGATTTTGTTCCTCTTTACAAGAGGTAATTCCTTCACAGGAAAAGGCCTAACTCCATCCACCTTGCTAGTCTCTCCTCAACCCTCGAGAAATATGAAAAGCACTGGAATGCTCACCGCTGCCCCCTCCAAATCACGCACACAAACACTCTCTCCCCTGTTCTCTCCTGCTCTCAACTGCATGAGCACACAATCTTAGATCTTCTCTGAGTCCAGTGAGGAAACCTTGATTTGCTTTCAGAGACAGTACGATGGGAATATGGCTTCTAACCAGAACACAAAGCAGCACTGCCTGATGAGCAACTAACTCACAGATCTGAAACAACTAGATTCCAACCATGTCACACAACTTGTTAAATAAGAGGACACTTCTTCTTTAACTCATTTAGTTGGGCTTGGCGAGATAAAGACTGGCACTTCATGAAATGTAGTGTTATCTATGAAGCCAAAGGAAGATAATAAATTAAGGCAAGCAACTCCTGCTTTTGGAATTTTGATCCATCTACCAAAGACCTCAATTCAAGAGAGCTTTGCAAGAGGGCCCTACTCGTGACTGAAAAGGCAAGGGTCCAAGGGTTTCAACTGCCACCATGCCTTTTATTATAAAATCTGTAATAATTCCCAGGATAACCGTCTCATTTTAACGAATTTTTATTTGACAAACAATGGACACATCTGTACATGGATGACCAAGATATCTTTACTCTGGTGAAATCGTTTTGCGATGTTACTAGTCAACAACGCTTGCAAGGCTCTTTCATTTTCAAGAAAGAAAAAGTAAGCTGAGAAAAAGAATCATATAAATCAAAGTATGTAACGTAGCGTATTCATCCTGTCCCCATTTAAAATTTGAAAATAAGCAGTTTTATAAAGCCGAAAGTGTCTCCTTTCCTGGGCCAAATTTCTGTTTGAGAGCTGAAGCATGCAATTAATGGGTTGCCTCAAACTTTAGAGAGCCAAAATAAAAATCACACTCCTTAAGATCTTGTATGCACAGAGTGCTGGCTACTTGCTTCATATTAAGTATTCGGTTTCATACGGCCTCTCTGATTTAAGAAACACATACTAAGTCCAAAAGGACATATTTCCTTCTAGTACAAAAACATATCATTAATAAACAGTCTAATTACAAATAAATTATATAATGCTGGGTGAGGCTAGGGTTGCAGGGGCAAGGAAACTCTATATTCTGAAAATAAATTCTAAGATCACCAAGGCATTCTAAATGAACCTTAAACAGAGGCATTAATATTTAAATATTGCAATTTCCACTTAGAAAAAAAAAAAAACCACATTATTGATAGGCCAGCACACTCAAAACCAATAATGTCACGAAAACACATGCCCTTGTGTAATCTGGCAGAACAGGCTGCTCCCTGAATACAATGGACCTTTTTATTAAATGGATCTCTTCATCCTTGGCATTTTATACAAAAAACAAAAGCCAAAAAAAAAAAAAAAAAAAAAGAGAGAGAGAGAGAAAAGGAAAAAGAAACAAACATGACACTAGTAACGGTCTTCCGTTTGAACTCTTTCACCAAGAAGTACAAGGCCTAAAAGATATGTTAGGAAAGTAAAAGGCATTATTTAACAAAAATGAAAGCAAGACCAGCTGAGGAGGAAAACTATACTGAGACGCTGGGGGCTTCTGTTGGACGGTATCACAGAGCAACAGAGCCCTCTAGTGGACGGAAGGTAGAGCTGTAGGAAGACCCTTCTCTGAGGCTAACTTCTCCGGACCATCGCTGTGTCACTCCAGTAAGTAAAACCAAAAGACCTAATCACTTGAATTGAGTATTACGTAAAATAACTTCCAAATTTTCAGACTTTATAAAACACCTGCAATCTCAAATCAGGATAGAAGTCTTATTTTTTAGATATTTGCTCTAAATGATGATCTTGAACCATTCCTTCCCTGAACAACAGCTTCCACAACCCCCTCGTTATATACACTGGCACTCAACAAATAAATGAAAACCTAAACCTACGTGCAAGTGTAAAATTCAACTCTTCTCATATGACAAAAAAGTCTGAGCTCTAATCAGGTACATACATACAATTTATATAGCATTATACATATATATAGTTATTTATATATACCTATTTAATGTGTTTTGTATGTGATTACCAATGATGATGTGAGGTTCATTAGAATATTTCGGTTGGTCTCCTTTGGATATATAGCTTCACTGACACTCTTTTTTAAGATTTTATTTACTATTTATTTGAGAGGGAGAGGAAGAGCACTTGCAGGAACATGGGAAGGGGCAGAGGGACAGGGAGCAGCAGACAATGGAATATTACTCAGCCATCAGAAAGGATGAATACCCACCATTTGCATCAACATGGATGGAACTGGAGGGGATTATGCTAAGTGAAATAAGTCAAGCAGAGAAAGACAATTATCACCTGGTTTCAGTCATATGTAGAACGTAAGGATAGCATGGAGGACCACAGGGGAAGGGAGGGAAAACTGAAGGGGAAGAAATCAGAGAGGGAGACAAACCATGAGAGACTCTGGACTCCAGGAAACAAACTGAGGGTTACAGAAGGGAGGGGGCTGGGGGGATGGGGTAACCGGGTGAAGGGTATTAAGGAGGGTACGTGTGGGGATGAGCACTGGGTGTTATACGCAACTAATGAATCGTCGAACACTACATCAAAAACTAATTATGTATTATATGTTGACTAATTGAACATTAAGAAAAAATATTTTATTTACTATTTATTTCAGAGAGAGAGAGAGAGAGGGAGAGTACATGCAGGTGCACGGGGAGGGGCAGAGGGAGAGGGAGAAGCAGACTCCCTGATGAGCAGGGAGTCAGACGCTGAGATCACAACCTGAGCTGAAGGCAGACGCTTAACCAACTGAGCCACCCAGGTGCCCCTTCTGCGATACTCTTAAGCTTTCCATGTACTCTGAACAAGACTATGTGGTCTCCATGGATATTCAGTGTCTAAGAATATTTAACTGCAAAGTGGTTGTTTAATTCATAAGGTACTAATACTCAATTTTATGTAGTATCATTCAAGGACTTCTTCCAATACTGCCAAAACTCAATAGCATCTCAGAACAAAGTAATTTTAAAATTTTTACTTGTAATATATGGATATATTCTAGCATAAAGGAAAAGTGGTCACAAATATTTTGGGCTTTTTGGTTTTTTTACGTTTTATTTATTTATTTTAGAGAGAAAGCAAGTGAGCTGGGAAAGGGGCAGAGGGAGAGAGAGAAAGAATCTCAAGCAGACTGCCCACTGAACACAGAGCGACAAAGGGCTCAATCCCAGGACCCCGAGATCATGACCTGAACCAAAACCAAGAGTCAGCCACTCAACCGACTGAGCCACCCAGGTGCCCCACTGGTCACAAATGTTTTTAATTTAATATATTCCCAAAAGGTTCTTTAGATTACTTCAGAAATTTTCCCTCTACTAATGAGCACAGGTTCCTAAAAAGAAGATAAATGCCAAGATCCCACTATTTTGAGTCTTGTTGACAATCGGAAAGGAAATTGTCATCAGGCATCAGGATCCCAAATGTAATGATCCCATATGAGCAGGTTTTGACCAAGAAAATGACTGCAAGTTAGCTTATGGCCTCAGATTTATGGGATCTTTTGGAATAACTGGAAAAAAAAACAAAACAAGTCAACACATGGTTTAGGATAGAAGGCAAAATTTAGTAACAGGATGGAAAAGAGAGCAAAGAACTGAAGGTATAAAGAAAGCCAGTCCAGCTCCTAATTTTGAAGTGTCGGTTTAAAAATCTTAAGAATGAATACACATCTCTATATGAAGAAAAGCACTCTTCCTGTATTACTGCAGAACTCGTAGAATTTACATCAGATATGAATCCATCATGGTGGTCATTAGTAGGATAAAAGAACATGGAAACCATACTTCACACTGTAATTTCAACACATGATTTAGGAACAAGACCCCGAGCTTTAAAAAATGGGCTCCCAAAGCCAAAACAAGCAATTTCAACATTATACTATCATTTTGGATTCCTACAAGGAAATCTGATACCTTCATTTTGTTTCAAGGAGAACAAATTTAGGGGTGACTGTCGTAGCTTGAGCATGTACATTTTATATCTCAAAATATATCGATATTGATGTTTAAATAAATATACACAATTAGAATCCATGTAATAAAACTTAGAGAGGATTACATTATATAAATACCAAAAAATTAAGTGTCAGTCCTAAAACACATTTCACTGGTATAGACCAAAGTGGCCAGCTTGTATCTGTCCAGGGAAAAAAAAGTTTTGTTCCTGGTAATGGGCCCTCTGGCTCAAAAATCGAAACCAGACCAGGCTATCCTAGATCTAAAGTCACGACACTGACACAGCCCAGTGTTAGGAAGGTTCAAAAAGCCAAAGGAATTTTTCATCCTGAAGAAATCCTGAAAGGGATTTAGAAATCAAATTTTAACCACTGGTAGCTTAAGACTGCAAGGAGAAAGTTTTATCATCATTACCAAAAAATATTACACTGAAAATATTTAATGTGCTCATACCTGTAACTGGTTTTTTTTGTTTTTTGTTTTTTTTTAAAGATTTTTATTTTTAAGTAATCTCTATACTCAATGTGGGGCACAAACCCATGACCCCAAGATCAAGAGTCACATGCTCTACCGACTGAGCCAGCCAGGCACCCCTTGTTACTAGTGTTTAAATGGACGTTTGACAAAGCCTGGATTTTACCCCTTAAATGTGATGATCATTCTGTCTGCCCGCTGCAACAGACTGTGGAAGTTCCAACAAAAGCCCCTGCTAACGGGAGACCGTCAACAGGGTAGGTGCTGTCCCACATCGAGGCATTCAGTTAACCCCTCATTAGAAGAATCCTGCCTTTGATGAGCACATGTCAGCCCTCAGATTCAAGTAGGTAGCACTTCCTACTCGACTATTTAAACGCAGAGACAAATCAGAGCAACTGACAGGTTGAGTCTAGAAAAGCAGCTATGGGGTTCTCTGTGATGGGAAATGGCCTAGCCTAAAACAGCCCCTCTCCCAAGACTTCCCAGCAAGGCTTGTATTTAATGATCACCATTAAATGGTTGAAGCCATTTCCACTCATTTTTACCAAATCGGAGCCATCAAGCAAGCCACTAAGTCCAGAGAGTCGTGACACACCTGCCCCCTTCCCACTCAGCGCTATGTCGAGCACAAAGAGAAATCAGTTCCTCCCTCATCTCTACTGGTTAGCACGTCAGGACTGTGGGGTTCCGGGCCTCTTGGTTTGCTAGTAGAAGTTTGGGTGAAGAGATGACGTCCCCCTGGAAACCGAGATGCTGATCTCCACAGAGAGAGGTCCAAGCTACAGCTTTCAATCTATAAAGGTCTTCAGGTTCAGAACACTGGTTGAACAAAGGTCAAGGAGAGAAGAGTGTTAGTTTCTGAGGAGGCAACGTCTGAATGTTCATAGCTCCCTAAAAAAGGGGACAGAGCCGAAGCAAGCGGTGCAAGACATAGGTGAGATGTCCCCAGAGGTCACAGAGAGTGTGCCACCAAAAGCTTCCTGTGGCCCGGGGCTTCAAATTTATCTAAATGTTATCTAAATTGGGGCTGCTTTAGAGAATGTTGGGGTGATGTTACTTGGAAAGGGACTAAATCATCTAATGCAGGGGCTGGCAAACGTTCTCTTTAAAGGACCAGATAGTAAATATTTTAGGCTTTGCAGGCCATGTGTTCTCTACTGTAATTACTCAATTTTGCAGAAAGCACGAAAACTGCCACAGAAAAAAGGTGGAAATAAATGGGCGTGGCCATGTTCCATAAAACTGTAGTTACAAAATCAGACAGCAGTCACATTTAGCCCATGAGCCACACTCTGCCAACCCCCAATCTAGACAGCTGAACCCAAACAATAGCAATACCTAGTTACAGACTTTAAGTGCAAAAACAAAGATTTCATGAACTCATAATGCTTTATTCTGACATCTCCTCAGAATCCTTACATCTTCCAGAATCACCCTGATCTTTTTGAGCTGAATTAAGTGGGAATCCCTCTAACTGCCTTAGTACTATAAACTACTGAAAATTCTAACTATCACTCCAAACCAACTTACAGCCAGAGGAGGAAGACAATAACACAAAACCTGCTCAGAGGCCACTTCAAAGGGGGCAGTATCTTAGTGCAACACTGAAGCTCATCAAGGAAAGGTGTCCCCTCTTACCACCTGATCATCCCCTCCCACCACAGAGAGAGCCTCACCGACAGCAATTCCAACAAAGCAATGCCTGTGGAGAATTAAAAAAAAATTAAAAATAAAGAATCATTGGAAATATCAGGTTTGTAAATCAGCCTTTGCAAAGCAAATCAGGTTACCTACGTTTTTAGTCTTGGAGCCACCACTCTCTAAATACTGGTATGCTTTGTGGCAGCCCACTCTACTTCAAAGAGAACAGACACCCACAAGGCTAAAGGTTGGACAGCTAATACACAGAAAACAGGCTCCCGTGAACAGCAAAAGGAAAGTGAACACCAACACCATTAAAGCTCGGATAGAAGAGGACTCCTGAATGCCCATACATCTTGGAAATGAAGATGCCTGATTCACTCTGCATTCAGTTACTTCATTTGAAATGTGCAGAGAAGTGGTGACAGCAATTTATAGAGGGACATGTTTCATAGTTCAGGAGAAGGGAGGACTTTATCTGGAAGCCACAGCCTACTTGGGCAAGGACACTTTCTAAGGCAGCCACGCAGGATACAAAAAGTGAACTTAGTTACGACGAAAAGCCGTGTGCCTATCTTCAGCCTCTTTTCTTTAAGCCTGAGACCACTGCTGCCAAGTAAAGTGATTTGCAAGGATTTGATTGCTTGGAATTTTCAGGGCGATATTATTTCAAAAATTAAGAATAAAAATCTTTCACATCCACCAAGACCTATGCTTCCCAAGAGAGGAGAAGGGAGGGGGGTAGCCGGAAGCGCTGCAGGCAGTTTCTGAGGGAAGGCTGGAGCTAGGGAAGGAGTGCAGGTGTTGGCATAGGAAGAGCTGGTCGCCCCAAGACCCTCCCAGCACTCCTTCCACTCTTAAGCTTGACGATTTGCCACCACATCCAGCTGGACCACAGAAACCTGCCTGCAGTGTCCGCAAAGTCGACCGTGGACATCAGAAAGGAAAGGTCTTCAAGAAAGAGGAAGCGGGAGCAGTGAAGAGGCACAGAGTTTCCTCTAAGAGGCTCGAAGTCCATTCTAATCAACACATTTATTCTCGATGCTTCAGAATCCCTTCCTTTATGATTAAAGATCCAATGAAACAAAGCTCTTTGTATGCTCTGAACCAGCTCTACTAGTCCTGGATCATGATGTCCTTAAGTCTGACGCTGCAAATCTTTGGCAGAGCATTAGGAGCATCAAGGTCTGCTATCTAACGTCAGACGGAACAAAGTTTGAACACCTATGCAGAAAATAACCAGTAGTCACGTTGCTTACTAATTAAAGGAAAAAACTGTCTCTCTAGAAGAGTAAAGGAATGAGATCTTTTAATTTTCTGGTTAACTAATTGTTAAATAAAAAGAGGTATTTTACTTAAGTCCTTAAGTACTTATTTTCTCTTAATTATTTTCCACTGTATTGGTCCACACCCTCATATAACAGTAGTCAATGCAATCAACACAATATATTGTTTCTTGGGTGACTGAGGATCCAGTCGTTATTTTTAATACAGCATCATCAGTTTCAATATCAATGACGATTACATAGAATCCACCCCAATAGAGAAGTTCAGAAAATTGAACTGAACATACTCTGAGCCTAGGGTGAGGTCCGAGAGTTGATTTTAAATAAATCCCTTTCCCTTTTTTTAAAACTTCCATTTGCCTCTCTGCCTTCACAGACAAGTACAGTCAAGAGCTCTGCTCTGGGACGGTCACCTGTTAGACTAGACCCTCTGCCATGCAATAACTGATCCTCTAAGAATGTATTTTCACCCCCTGTGCTTCCCCTGATGATGCCGGGAATGCTTCTGGAGGTTCGAGAAGGGGTCACTGAAAATGAAGAAGGATGGAGAAAGGAGACAGCGGAGGAGGTGCAGAAAGGCACGAGGAGACAAAGCTTATGAAAGAGAAGGCCAACGAGGGGGGCAGTGGGGAACTGTGAGGGGTCAAAGGGCAGACAGAACTTGCCAGAAAACAGCCCAATGTAATTCTATGTTTCGTCCGTGTAAATTAACCTGAAGATGTAAATCCTTAGGGCAGTTTGGTTCTTACAGGTACGTATGCTGATGTCAGTGGATCAAAACAGAGTAAGAATAAAATCACGCGGAAAGCTCTCGTACGAGCATCTGCTCTGCCACTGTCCCTTTTAGCAGCCCTGTTTGCTAAAGGAAGGGTGGCCTCTGGAGCCATCTACCTGTGCCAGTCACTGCAGTTAAACACTGGCGGTTAAGACGGTTAATCCAGAGGTTAAGACAAGGACTAACTCCCCAACTTTACAGAGAAACAAGATCCTGTTTCCAAAGGAAAATGATACTCTCATTGACCAGGTGAAACCTGCAGTACCCTTTGTTCCAAAGTCATGATAGGTTGTTGCTCCTGCTATTCCATTACCAATCAATTTTGGTTTCAACAACCCAAGTCATTGAAATGTGTCCAGACACCACACAGACCAGGCTGGAAACCCTTAAACGGAACCTGTTTGTCTCTAATCCCTGAATACCAGAATAGCCACAGTCTTTTGCTGAGTGTTCAGCTCTCAGAGAATTCAAGGTCAGCCCTTCCACGGCCTTCCATGAGAACAGTGGGATTTAAAAAGAGGCCAGGATCTTAACAAAACGACAGCAGGAAAGGCTATAAATACATTTTTATATTAGAGAATCATTCTAAAAGATTTCATTGTAGTTCAAATTTAAGTGGATTTCATTATAGCAGGGACAAAAAAATCACGACGACGGTCAGGGACGGCCTACCTATTCCTGAATTAGCTCCGGTAACCACGACCACCTTGCCGGTGAAGTCCCGGCCCTGGAGGATCTCCATGGCGGTGGTACTGCCATCGTATCTCTGCCTGCTGGTCGGCTTCGTAGGGTTATCATCCACCGTAAATGCCAGTCTCGGGTCCAAATAAGTGGTCCTTTTATTTATATGGCTGCAAAGAAAAGGAGAAAACAGTGAACCCAGGCATTTATAAATGTAAGACCATCTTATAGTTTAGGTGAGGCAAACCCCATTTTTCATGTACTAAAAAGGTTTATTCTTAACCCCAGAAAGAACTGGCGTCCATTTAAGTCTGTCTTCTGGCCTCCAGAAGGATTGCATTCCTGCCTGGAAAGATAGTCATCAAATCCTTTTCTTCAGAACTGCCTGAAATACGCTGTAGCATATAAAAAGCACTGCCTTGTATCCTGAGATTTCAAAAAAGGAAGCAGCTTTGGGATTTTTTTTTTTTTTAATTCATGTAAATGTGGCTGTTAAGATCTGCCAGCCACTGTTGTCAGTAGATTTCAGTGAAATCTCTGAACCCCGCGCAAGGGCGTAAGAAAACTGGTAGGAGGTGGCAAACTCAAAATGATAAAAAGTCTGAACATTCTGAAGTTCTGATGATCTTCATTTCAAGACCGTATTCACATCTCCTCCGAGCACTGTAGTTTGGATTTGGAGGTGATCTAAGTCTTATAGAAACTCAAATATATTAGTACATATGGATTAATGGGTTACTCCTATGTAACAGATTTATTTTTTTACATTTTTAAATGTACTCTTTGGATCGGAGACAAAAGATCTCAAAATATCTTAAAAACCATTAAGAACTAACTCTCCAGAAATAAACAGATGAGATTTTGTGATTTCAAGTTTTTCTGTAACATGTATGTGCTTAAAATAATAATATAGCTTAAGATCTATACTCATCACCCTAGAAATACAAAGAGCCAAGAAGAATCCAGCTTTCGTTTTACTTATAACCGGAGCTGCCAGAGAAGTGTCTGGAAGGGTATCACGCCAGACGCCACAGTACTGCCTGGCCCACAGGGGCACACCTCTCCTGGCTCCTCACTGACATCCCCCGGGTGGCCTGAAAGAAGCTATGGTGAAAGGATGTGCCCCATGGAAACAGATCTGGGCGTCCCCCCGCCCCCACCAGAGTTGGCGGGGGACCATTTACCAGCACACTGCTCTAACAGGCGGAGAGGTGAGCGACCGAGGAGTTACACAGGAACTTAACAACATCAATGCTCAGGAGGTAATTTGATAAGTTACAGTCTATCGGTACAAAATAATACTCCATGGCCATTTAGCACCACTGTCTTGAAAAAAACAAACAGGAGAAAATGCTCACAAGACATTATGTGGAGAAAGGTTACTACACAATTCACAAAGTGCACTCCCTACCTTTTTTTTCTTTGAAGGAAGCAGACTTGGAGAATAAGTAAAAAAAATTATTAAAAGTAGTTATTCCTACTGATAAGATTACAGTTACATACTACATATTTTTCTATATTCGAGGTATATTACTTTAAAAACAAAAAATTCCTACTGAAAGGCAAAACGACTGAGAGGAGTTTCTATATAGACACTTACTCGACAAAAAAAACTTGTCCATTCTCATCGGTTTCTTGTTCCCATCCATACGGCAAATCTGAAACACAGGGAGACTGGCAGGTCTGCGTGCGGCAGAGATGGGGTAAACGGAGGCCCAGGGCCCAGGTCAGAAGGCTCCATGCCCTTCCAGCCCCCGCCCCGAAGCCTATCCCACCAACCAGCAGCCTCACTGGGCCACCTCAGGTTGTGTGTACCAACCGTGGCCGTTATAAAAAGCCCATGAGAAATCACCCTCACCATTCCACCCCACTCTCATCGCCTCCTTCTGCCACATCCCGTGAGCTCCTCCGAGAGAGAGCTTGATTCCTTGATGGCTCCCTCCTAGAGAACCTTCCAGGAATGACAGAGCAGCCTGTCACCTGACTGTGACAGTTTTGCTATCTATTAATGCTTTAAATACAAGGTTATTTGGTTTATGACAACAACATACAAACCTCCTGCTATTCGTTTTCTTTTTCCAGTTTTCGGATGTTCCCACTGGGTCTTCTCCTCAGCGTGACTGTTAAAAAAAAAAAAAAAAAAAAAGCTAAAACTCCACAAAAAAATAGTAAGTGAAGGTTACACTTCTAAAAATTAATCAACTGCATTGTGCCCCCCCCCCCCCCCGCCAACAACACTATTTCCCAAGAGTAGTAAAGCCAGAGTTCAGAGAAGAAATACTCAGAACATAAATGCTACTGTCTACATCAGGTCCAATTCCCTGCGTGGGAAGGAGAAGCAGCCCAAGGAAATCTGAAAGCCTGTCTTCGTGAGCAGGCTGTGGAGGACGAGGAAGAGAAGCAGACTGGAACCCCAGTTGTGGGTCAACTTTAGAAAGCTTAGTGAATCACTCAGAGTATCTAGAGGGGTTTTGCATTTGTTTTAGTTTTATCCCAGGACAGATGAACAGACTTCAGTCTAATTTATGATGCTGATATTTAGATATCATTTAGGTATATTAATCTTAAGTATTTATTCTTTCCACAGATAAAACTTTGAAGTGTTTTAAGCACCGACTCCTAACTGCTCCCAAGAGGTATTTAAGAATGCAGTTAGAAAGCCCCAAAGGTCACCTAACTGCAACCTAGCCAAGTTACTCAACTTTGGTGCCTCAATTTACCTATCTGCAAAATGGAAATGATCCTAGAACTGATCTCAAGGAAATGCTATGAGGATAAGGTATATCAAGGACTGAACACAGTACATGACATATAAAAAGCCCTCAAAAGTGCTACCTATTATAAACAAATCAAATATATAAACTCGTCCTATTTCTGTGGAAAATTTAGCATTTTATCTAACAGCACACAAAGTTACAATTAAAATCGTGAGCCAGTAACAGACTAGTGGTACCGTCAACAGGTGATAAAATATCAAGAAAAACAAAATTACTTCATCAGAGAAGCAGCTGGATGTTGCAGGAGGCATTCCCAGGGGAGGCTGAATTTCCTAAAAGTTCACATACTCATGCCAAAGTAGAAAATAATAATCACTGATATCTAGATGATAAAATCTGAATATGACCTCCCTACCAATTACTTTAAAGAGAACATATATAGAGAGCATGAATCTGCTGTAAAATTTTACACGAGGCAAACAAGGTTTTTTGGGGAACTGTGGGCTTCAGGCCTGTTTTTGCAAACTCTCAGTGGTGGGTGCAGCAGCTCTGTGGACACTGGACTCAGGAGGCCAAAGACTTGGGCTCCCGAATACCTGTAATCAGTCAGCCAGTCTCCCTGGCCCCACACCCACCTCACAGAGCTGTTGGAAAGGTAAGTGACACCCTACTTGTGACAGTGATTGGCGAACAATGAAGTCCCTGTACGAAGGCAGGGTATCAGCAGCCCGGACCAACGTCTACTTGTACATCGACCACCATGAAATCCTGCTCGCAGAAAGGGAGAGCCTGAGTCCCTGGTAAGGACAAGCTGCTCCTCGGGGACACAACCCCTGCTTCTCCTTGCAAACTGAAGGGAACAGCGAGCAAACCAGACGCTGGCAAAGACCTACACCATTCCTGCTCTTTGCTTTGCTTTCCTCCTCATGCTTCTTCAAGAAAACTTTACAGATGTGATTTTACATTTTCCTCTGCCTGGTGTTAAAAGTAGTTTGCAACCCACAGGCAGGCATCAAATGAGCTTTGAGCCAAGCTCCACAAAGACCTGCCCTCAAGAATCCATGAAGTGCCCCTGTGAGTGGAACGCTGACCCCCATAGCCGACCAGCGTCCAGCTGAACCCTCAGACACCCAGCCCTGTGCCTGGCCCGAGGAGCCGCCCAAATGTAAACGGGCAGCATGAATAAATGCTTTCCAAAGGAGGTGGAAAACTCACTGAGAACATTTTTTTTTTCCATTCTGAGAGACATTTTAAAAAAGACAAGATAAACATTGTCACCCCCATGTTTTTTACTTTGACAGAAAATGCCTAAGTCAAGGTTTCTTACCACTGGCAGTCCTGACATTTAAGCCAGATCATTCTCTGCTGTGGGGGCTGTCCCGTGCACTGAAGGACGATTAGCTGCATCCCCCATCTCTACCTACCAGATGCCAATATACCATAGTTGTGGCAACAGAAAGTGTCTCCAGACATCTCCAACTGTCCCCTGAAGGACAAATGCTCATGAGTTCCAGCTCTCCCACTCACCAGCTATGTGCCCTTAAAGAGGTGTTTGACCGCCCTGTGCCTCAGTTTCCCCATCTGTAAAATGGGGATAATAGAAGCATCTGCTCCTTGGGGCTAGTGAGGACCCAATGAGTTAACATGTGTGAAGAACTAAGAACTATGCCTTTCGTACAGAAGCATTAATTTAAATAAATACTTACATATAAAACGTAATTAGAAAGTGTTCTTAATTGTAACCTAAAATGACTTAATGAACAGAAAATCACGACATATGTCCCCAAAGTGTTATCTTCCTCTCCTTTAAACAGAAGCCCTCTTCTATTTTTTCTTCTTCAATAAGCTTTTTGTCATTTAAAGAGATAATTAACAGGGATCTTAACTTAAACCAAAAGGATCAAAATTAAATTCATACCACATTACATGGATATCACTTTCAAGTATGCTGTTCTAGAAATTTGTTTTTGAAGTCAACTTGGAGACAGAGATCTGACTGTGAGGAGGGCCGGCCCCATGGACCAGGGAACCATCTCCCGACCAGGCAAGGCCGGCTGGCCCTCTGGCTGCCAAGACCCCAGGGCTTCAGAAGGAAAGCAGCTGGGGGTGGAGGGCCCAGGAAGGCCCAGGTGACTGCAGCGACAGGCCCAGGCACTGAGACCTTGTCCTTCCATCCCCACCTCCTGGCTTGGGCAGAAGGGCTGCACTGGACCGTGCCAAAGAGGGGAGAAAGACCCACCAGCTCTCTCTGGAGCCAGGTCTGCTCTCAGTGGCAGGACGGTTCTCTCCCTGAAAGCCCAGCCTGGGGGGCCCTGGAGCCATAGGACATGTGTCCTCCTGAGGTCTGTGAGTGCACCACGGGACACATGGGAAAGCACAAGGGGCCAAAAGAAGCCACACAACAGGAGAGGGGCAAAGGCATGAGTCGGGGAGGGAGGTCTCATTGGGGGCTACAGCCTCTGTCCTTGGGGGTGGCTTTGCTGTGGTTGAGAGGAAGACCACTGGAAAACAGGAACTACTCAGAGGGCAGACTTCTTTTAGCCCATTAACAGTTTCCCAAACCCCAAGAGAGGACAAGTGACCCTTCCAGAGTTAAGAGAAAAGAAAGACCAGGAT
Organism: Halichoerus grypus; assembly: GCF_964656455.1. Lineage (NCBI taxonomy): Eukaryota > Metazoa > Chordata > Mammalia > Carnivora > Phocidae > Halichoerus > Halichoerus grypus. Next base: position 9,553,133 of record NC_135726.1, read on the forward strand.
GCTTGCAGGTCAGGAGAGATCAAGGGGGACTGCAGGGAATTAGGGTTAGGATTGGTCAGAGGCATCCTTCCACCTGGAGAGCTAAAGCACCGAGGGCCAGGGGAACTAGAGGGAGGGACCCCCAGCTGGGCCCAGCCAAAACCTGTCACTACATTCAGTGTAAACAAGAGACCCAGACAGGCCAGTTTGAGACCCAACACTGGGGAGGCAGGAGAGCCTTTTCAGGGACCATATATGCACCACTGAATCCCCTGGAAGCACTCGGAGGAGCTGACTGGGTGTGCAGATCTTATTTAGTGAAAGAAGAGCCCAGACACTGGACGCCATCGAGGAAGGAAGCAGATGGGAAAGGCCACCCAACATAAGGTAGGACACAAGGGGAAGAGACAGGGTAACATCAGGCTCCAGGCAAACTTGAAAGGAAGCCAAGGAGCCTAGGCTAAATGGCCAGAACGAAGGTAAGCCCCACACAAAGCAGGAGGCCGAGGAGGGCTCTTACAGCCAGGATGGCAGTCCTGTGCACCTTTGCATTCCAGGGCCCAGTATGCCACCTGCTCAGGGAGGCCCGAGGAACCCTTCACTGGAGGAATTAATTCATTCATCCCACACGGACTTATGTCTCCCAGGTGCTAAGCACAGGGGATTCAGAGGGTAACAAGAAAAGGTCCCTGCCCTCATGAAGCTTACAATCTGGGGGAGGAAGACAGAGCACAAACAAGGAGAGTATGGCTAAGATGACTACAGAAAAGGCCAAGTGCCATGACTCAGATAACGAGATGCTGGGAAGAGGGTGTAGGGGTCAGGGATAAGAGGAAGGTCTCCTGGGCAGTGGCATTTAAGTTCAGCTCTGGGGGATGACACAGCCCTTCACATAGCTCTCCAGGCACATAGATCTCCAGGCAGAGGTAACAGGGAGTGTGTGCTCAGAAGCTGCCTAGAGCCTGACAAGAGCCTAACAGCTCCCCACTGCTAGACTTGCCCCTACCATTCTCCAGAGCCAGAAACCACCTTTCGAAAGACATAAATCCGATGGTACTCCCTGGCTCCAAGCCTTCAGTGGACCCCCGGGTCCTGACGATGGAGCCCCAGCTCTTCCATGAGGCACAGAAGGGCCTCCATACACTGGGGTCTTCCTCTGCTGCCTCAATCTTCCCGTCCCTGCACCAGCACATGGGCCATATAGAGGCCTCCACTCTGTCTCCTCAGCCTGGGCTGCCCTCCTGACCCTGAACATGCCCACCTCTACTTGTGCTGAGGCCCAGCTCAGGTGCTGACTCTCCCCAAGCACCCGAGGTGCCCACACACGCCTCACGTTAGCAGGCTACTGCTCATTATCCACACACTGCACTGAACTAGCCTTGTGTCACTCTGCCATACAAGACTGGGTGACAAGTGGGTCTTATTTATCTCAGTATAACCAGTGCCCAGCAAAGAGCCTGGCATGTGATAAAACCCCAATGTGTCTTGAATGAATTAAACTCACCAAGGTCTGTCTTTCTTTTTTCTTTTTTTTTTCCCCCTGGTTTTGTTTCTACCAAGCAACCCAAGACAGCAGTGGCTCACAACCCTGGATAGATAAGAATCTCCTGGGGAGATTTTACAACATACCAATGAAGGTGGGGAGGACCCAAACCAGTTAAATGAGAATCTCTGGAGGAGGAACCAAGGAAAAGCTATTGTCTAAGTTCTCCAGATGTTGAAAATCACTAATTTACAACCACGTTTCACAAAGCCAAATGATAACCTGCCTTACAGGGAAAGCTTATAAAATACAGATTCCCTACACCAGGTGTCTGCTGCTTAAGGGTCTCCGAAACCTGTATTTAGGACGATCGACAGGTGATTCTAATGAGCCTTAGGCGGTGCTGCCACAGCTGCAGAGAGAGCAGGAAAAGCTAAGTTATGGCGCAGAGTACTTATTAGATCTGTGCTAAGTGTTTAATGTACAGTGCTTGAATTAAAATTCTGTCAACCCATTTTACAGGTGAAAAATCGGTGACTGAGAGTTCTTGCAATGGCACAAAGTCGCACAGTAAAGGAAGGGAGACAGAGTCTGCCAGGGTTTCCAAAACTTTGCCAGAAACTATTGGAGTTCTATTCTATATACAAATGTATATATACATAACTATATTAGGACACTTATTAAAAAATACATTCTCCTAGGTCCCCGCTCCAGACCCACAAGGAGGGAGCTGGGCACTGGCCTTTTTTTTTCCTGATTTTTTTTTGGATGAGGGAGTAAAGGCCTGCTGGCCACCATGGCACCGTGCAGCGCCGCCTCCTGAGCAGCAGAGGGCGCGTCTGGGCGCTGCCAGGTGACCCCCGCTGGACCCAGGGCCCAGAAAGGCAGCCGACCCCAACTCGGGACCGTGGGAGCCTCCCTGAGGAAGCTCCTTAACTATCGCCTCCACTTCGCGCGGCCTCGCCAAGCTGGAGCGCCGACCCGAGCCCCTCCGCGCGCAGGTGGCATTCCAGGCAGCGCAGGGTCCCGGGCACGTGAGGCCGTCAGGGTTCCAGGTGCGGCCCCCTCCAGGTGCGTCCCAGGCCCGGAGGCCCCCGCTGCGGCCCCTTACTTGGCATAGTAAACCCAGCCGTCCTTGGTGGTTCTCTGCTCCCAGCCCGGGGGCAGCTCGTCCTCGCTGTCCGTGTCGTCCAGGCCAGCGTAGCGCAGGGCTGCCATAACGGCAGGGAAGGCGCTCAGTCACCCACTCTCTCGGTCGCCCGCTGCCAGGTCTCCGCGCCCAGGAACTCAGTCCCGCTTCAACCGAGCGCCGCGCGCGGCGAGACCCAAACGCTCGCGCCTGCGCACTGCGCCGCCCCGAGCCGCTCAGACGACTCGGTAGCTAGAATCAGGTCTCCCGCGTTTCGCTGCTGCCGGCGTAAAAGGGGCGGGGCCTGGGAAGAACGGCGGTGAAAGCTCGGGAGAGATCGCACTGCCGCTCGGCTGGAAGTAAAAGCCGGTGGACGCTCCGTTACTCTGGAGATGGAGCTGAGCTACGTCCACCTCCCGGCCTCAGGGAAGGGGCGTGGGCCTCCAGTCATGGTCCAGGACTCCGCCCGTTGCCGAGAGACCCGTAATTACTTCCGCGTTGTTCTGACCAATCCTGCTGGAGCTCCAGCAAATGAGCATCCTGGGAAATGTAGGCCAGGCCCAGCGGGAACGGACACCGGAGCTGAAAGGAGGGATGCGGATTCTGGTTTTCAGGGCTCTGGCCTCTCCGCCTTTTAGGACATTATGAAGCCTAGATGTTCCTGCTCAGAAACCTTCCAGAGCTTCCCATCACCCAGGCTGACTCACACACTTTGTTGTGCATGTAACCATAACGTTATAAAACGTGGGAACGTTAAAAATGCAAAATGTAAAAATCCCGAAACTTCTAACAACCCCGTCTTGGAGAGAAGATGCTCCCAGCCGCAGGATGATCCTGTTGATAAATAAAGGGCTTTTATTTATCAACATTTATAGACCGCTTAATTCCGGATCAAGAATTCATAGACTATCTCTTTCCTGGACCCGACACCTCCCAGAGGTGGGCACAGTTAGAAGGAAGGAGAGCAGGGAACTAACTGCAGTTGAGACCGTATTGCTATACTACAATTATCTGTTTATCTGCGTACTCCTGACCAAACTGACAGAGCACCACATCTTACGCTTCTTTCTATCGCAAGCACTTAGTAAAATGCCTAGACCTGCAAATTTATTGAATGAAATAAATTAATGAATCAATGTGATTTCGTAGGTTTGGCGCTCTTTAGGTCAACCTAGTTTAAAACAAATTCCCAATTTACAAAGTGGAGTCTCTCAAATCCTCTTGGAGCACCAACAAGTATTCTATCAGTGTCAAAAACTGGAAGCATATCTTTAACTTGGTCTTGCCGAAGTTGTTTTCCAGAACATTCCCCAATTGAAACTTGCTCCCCAACTCAGCACTACAGGGAAGTCTACTGACCAGGATTCCCATGGCCTAGGTCTCAGAAAAACACAAGCCTCCATCTCAAAAATTACGTATCTTTGAATTTTTTTAATTTTTTTAAAATTACATATTTAAACAGGTGGGGACATGGGGAGGCAGGGAGCTGTGTTGCTTTTTGTCTTCAAGTCCTGAAATTGATATTGCTTTGGGATTTCTGCTCTGCGTGCTTTTTAGGGAAGAGACTTGTTTCCTTTGAAGGTGCCCAACCAAAAGCTAACTTAATGAAAATATATTTTAGTTTTAACAGGTCCACTATCACATCTCAGACCTATCAAAACATCACTCTCCAACCCATATACATTTAAATAAGCTAATTTATTAATATGCTGCTCTTCTGCTCACTCCAATTTAACCCCTTGTCTCTGTTACCCAAGCCAATTTATTCCTTTAATATAAATAGAGATTAGGTCACAATGACCCCAAATGATGGGGAGGGGAATCAAACTGATTAGTCTTAGTCTTTCCAATTATAATCTTAGCTCCACTCAAGGACTTACTCCTTAGATTTATCTCTGGTTGCCCTCACCAGAGCCTCTCAGGCCACCTGTTCCCTATGACTCAGCATCAGGCCACAGGTAGTGATATGGTATCTCCCCCAAAACTTGGAAGTGCTCCCCTTGATAAAATTCACTACTTCTAGTGCAACCCTCTGCTCTTCCTACCACTTAAACTATTCCCTCAGAGCTTCTCCTGCCATGAACATCAGGGTTTCTCAACCTCAGCACTACTGACATTTGGGGCCAGATAATTCTTTGTTGCCGGTGCAGGGTGGGGGTGGGGTGGGAATCCTGTCCTGTGCATTGTAGGATATTTAGCAGCATCTCTGGCCTCTACCTGCTAGATGCCAGTGTTGTCCCTCTCCCCCAAGCTGTAAAACCAACAAGTCTCCAGACTGTTGCCAGTTGTGCCCCCAGTTGAGAACACTGATCTACACTGACAGTAAGCCAGAAAACTACTAACTCATAAATTAAATGCTGGGATGTATTTAAGATGTTTAAGAGACCCTTCCTGGCCAGAGATTCACAAGGTGGTATTCAAACCCTGCTGGTTCAGATTGCCAATTCTCTAGCACTGTCTGAGGGTATGCCTTTCTTCAATTCCTAGTCGCTCCAGAGTTGAGACCCATAGGCTGACAGAAGTCTGGCTGAGTGGCCCAGACACCAATAATGGTCCCAAATGGTTATGATGACCTAATTTTATTCCTCTCTTCCTACTTTTTATCTGTGGCTTCTATCAGAAGATTAAAAGAATAAGACATACAGGCATTTGGGGACTTATGAAGGTAAGGCATGCCAGATTTTAGGATTTCCAGTCTTCTGGCTTCTTCCAAACTGACATTGTTTTAGTAGTGCTTATTTGATTGCAAATAACAGAGACTTAAGCAAAAGTTTATGTCCGGGGTGCACATGAGCTAAATTAGAATGTTATCAGGGCCTGAGGGAGCTCAAGGACAGGCTCCTTTTTTTCCTTTTGTGGATTTTATGGTCTCTTGCTCCCCGCTCTCCGCTCATGAGCTACATTCTCCTGCTCTCTCTTTACTGGCTTCCTCTGCGCACTGCCAGTTCTTGCCCCCTGAGCTTTAGCTTACACATGGCTTTGATGTTGGTCTTCCAAGGATCTATAAGAGGGTGAGCTTATTTAGCGTATAGATTATAATAGGTTTGAGGAGCCTTAAGTTTGGGAATAAGCCAAGGTCCTCAATATGTACCCCTAAGAAAGCCTAAAGAATGGTTTGCTTTTGTAAAGCCAACTAAGTCACATTAATTGGTAGTGAGGAGATTTTTAAAAATCCAATGTGTGGTTATACAACTGCACAGCAGATGGCCCTATGTGCCCACAATTTGAAAGGCTAAAGACCAATCCCTGACAAGGATTTCTACATTTGAACTGTCTTTTCTCTTTTAGTGACCATTTATGCAGTTAAGTGACAACTGATGAACACAGATTGACAAGTTGCTGCTAAAAGCAGTTTGGCATTACTTATGCGGTGGACACAAGCTTTAGTGGAACATCCCCGGGGCCACATTTCTTTCTTTTTTTTTTTTTTTTAAGATTTTATTTATTTATTTGAGAGAGAGAAAGCGAAGGACAGGGCCCCGAGTGGAGGGGAGAGGGGCAGAGGGAGAGGAAGAAGCAAGCTCTCCGCTGAGCAGGGAGCCTGATGTGGGGCTCGATCCCAGGACCCTGAGATCATGACCTGAGCCGCAGGCAGACGCTTAACCGACTGAGCCACCCAGGCACACCACACACACAACCCCACCCCAGGCCCACATTTTTTTAGTTCCTATCATTACTGTGATGATGGTCATTGCCCTCCCCCTCACATACACAAACACCCCAACAATTCTGCAAACCTGCTTTAATGGAAGTCACCGTTCTTTGGGAAATTAAGCTTCCTGTGTTGGTGCCAAAGGCAATATGCTAATGAGACTTGGGAGGCCTCCTGGCTCCTCTGACAAACTTCTCCTGGGAGGTAACCAGTAAGGAAGAATACTGAACAGGATTCCAAGGGAAAACGCTTTCCTGGTCAATGTGGCCTTACATAGGAAGGTGTGTTCAGATTTCATTTATTCATTCAAACACACAGGGAGTAAGAAAAAGTTATGCCATGTGTCTGAGAAAAAAAAAAAATGAAACATCCCTTGCATCCAGAAATCAGTCAATTAGGATAAGACTTACAGACACACAAAAAACGACGGTTTGAGGGTTTTGTTTTATCTTGTTTTGTTTTTTGTTTTTTTTTTAAGATTTTGTTTATTTATTTGACAGAGAGAGACACAGCGAGAGAGGGAACACAAGCAGGGGGAGTGGGAGAGGGAGAAGCAGGCTGAGCAGGGAGCCTGATGCGGGGCTCCATCCCAGGACCCCAGGATCATGACCCGAGCCAAAGGCAGACGCTTAACGACTGAGCCACCCAGGCACCACCTGATTTGAGGGTTTTAAGAGAAGTTTGAACCAAGACATACAGGTATACAGAGACAAGGGTGAGTTTCAGTGGTAGGATTTCCTGTAATTATCTTTAGAACCAAACTCAGTTCATGTCACTTACAGCGACCAAGTCACTTAACTTTCCTTATTCGGTTACCAGCCCTGTTTTTACAGATGAAGAAACTGGGGCACACAGAATTTAAGTAACTTGTCCGCGGTCACTCCGTGAGCAACAGCCAGCAGGCTCTGGAATTAGAATCCAGACAAGAGGACTAGCCCCAAACTCATTCTCTCTACCATGGTTCCCCTGTATGCTATCTTTCCAGAACAGGGGGTCCTCAGTACTGGGGTGCCAAGGGGTTTCTGCTCCTCCATGAGAAAATGAGAAAAACAAAGTAAAAGAAGTGAATTGCTCATAAAGCTAAATATATTTTATTTAAAGTACTGTCTTTTTATTTTCTATGATACTATATCTGTTCTACTTTTATTTATTTCTGGTGATCTACTTTATTCCTTTCTCCCAACATGTTTTATTATGAAATTTTTCAAACATCGAGAAAAGTTGAGACAAGTACACTGAATGTCCATCTTACCACCCCCACAACACACAGACCTAGATATAGTAATTGTTAACCTCCTGCCACATTTGCTTTAAAGAGACGGAACTTGATTCCCTGAAACATTAGGAGAGAGTGATTTTGTTTTCTTATGAAAGTCTTCAGGACTAAGTAATAAGGCTCATTTTCTCTAGGCCACACCTAGGCGCTCTCCCCTGGTGAGCGAATTTCTATTGCAGTGACGTCTCCAAATCAGACCCTCACATTTGGAAATTTCATTTGTTTAATTTACATTTAAAGGCCTCAAGTTTCAATGTAGTTTTACTATATAACTGCTAAATTGCCACCATTATCGAAATTCTATTTCAGCCTAATTTCATTCCTGGCTACTTTCTGCCCCACAGCAAGAAGAATGACCCGCCGGGGAAGCAGTCATGTTGCCCCTAGTCACCCGAAAACTGTGGTGAGGAGTCCATTCGGTTTAAAGTCTTCCACCACCTGCTTAGAGTGTCTTATTTTGGCAGCCAAAGCTTCCAAGATGTCGCCCTCGGATGTTGCAATCTTGCAAATGAATTCTTCCAAAGATTCCAGGCCCTGGAGCCCAAGATTCACCCCAGATCCTGCCAGATGTGCACAGGTGAATATGCCAGGAGAAGGGGACATAAAGAAAAGAAAAGAAACAAAGAAAAAAAGGCAATGACTCCAAAGCACTCAGCACAGTGCCAGGCACAAGGCAAGCTGTTCTTCTTAAATACTGTATCACAAGATGTGAGCTTTCATCATTGTTATGATTGGTGACTAGAAGTGGACTTTAAGCATTTTGAAATTCAACCATGAAGCACAACTCTGATTCTAGCTCTGACTTTAAAGCATAGGCATAATTATATGAAAGTTTTACCAGCATTACCACATACACCATTGTGACAAACATGTAGAGATGGGTATCATTAGCCCCACTCTAGACAAGAGATAAACTAAAGTTCAAATTAGCAAAGAGAGCACAGACTTGGCCACAGAGCAGAGACAATGCCCAGATCTCTCAGGTCTAAAGTGTGTATTGTATTCTTAACTGCCTTGCTGTACCGCCTTCCTTGTGTCTTACAGGAAATCTGAACTGCTCAACCAAATGAACTGTGCTTATGTGCACTTATGGGATCTTCTAGCACACTTGTGGTAAATCGTTTTAGAAAAAAAAAAAAATAACATACTCTCCCTGACATTCCTAGCATTGCATCTCTCACCCTCTCCCACAACGTCTCCATAAAGCCTGTCTTCTGTCTACAGTGGGCACCTTGACCAGAGCCAGCTACTTAAAATGCAAATCTAAATAGCCACTCCTTAACTTGAAAATGATTTCCTGAGGATATAAAATAAAGCTGGTGGTGGCTTCCAGAGTAGAGAGCATTTCAGGGTAGTAGCAGCTAGTAATGAGAGAAAGGTTTTCACGGTATACACTTTGAATTTTGTACCTTGTGCATGGATTATGTAGTCTCAAAAAATAATTTTTAGCTAAATGCATGAATAAATAAATAAATAAGACAAACATTTTCTTGGCTCCCCATCCCCTGCCTTCACTATCACTATGGTATCAAGTGCAAGTTCTACAGCCTGAACTTTTGTGAACTGGTCCCTGTTTCCATTCAAAGCCTCATCTACCTCCTTCCCCTTCTTATACTTGAGGCTGTTAGTAATACACATACACGGAAGCCTGCCCCTTTTCTCTGGTGTTCTCTGCCTCTAATGCCCTCCCTTCCTTCAACCACATGATTCCTACTCTCCTTCTTCATCACCCTTTGTGTATTATAGACCTGTTTGACCTCTATGGTTCTTTCACAGAATAATGTCTTTAAGTGTATAAAATACATAAAATCACAAAGGCAAATATATTGAAATACAATTATTAAAATATTAACAAAATTGTAATATAATAATACCTGTACTTCGTTAATTTGCATTAAATATAGAGATCTGCTGGCAGGTCTATCAATCACCATAGTTTTATTTTTTTTTAAAGATTTTATTTATTTATTAGAGAGAGATATTATGAGAGAGGGAACACAAACAGGGGGAATGGGAGAGGGAGAAGCAGGCTTCCTACTGAGCAGAGAGCCCGATGTGGGGCTCGATCCCAGGACCCTGGGATCATGACCCGAGCTGAAGGCAGACGCTTAATGACTGAGCCACCCAGGTGCCCCTCAATCACCATAGTTTTAAAGCAGTGATTAGCATAAACAATTTTCCTCCATCCAAGGTCACAGACTCCTTGAGTTCTGTCCATCACAAGTTATGAACCCTTGTTCCCAACTTAGCTATTCCAGGCATGACCTCTCCCAGAGAGTCTTCCCTGAATTCCCAACAGAGCTAACTGACAGCTGTGCTAGCCAGCCTCCAAAATGGCCCAGTGGTTCCTGCCACCTGCTGTTCTCGCTCTCATGTAATCAGCTCCCACACTAAAGAGGGCTGCCTGCGTATTGTGTAGGATATCATGGAAAGGATAATGTGACTTGTGAGCCTTCATCATAAAAGACATTGTGTCTTCCTCCTTGCTTTCCCAGGGATCACTTGCTCTGGGGACACCAGCCAAATGACATGAGGGTGAAGAACTGAGGTCTCCTGCTAGTAGCCAGTATTGCCTTACTTGCCATGAGCGAAACATCCTAAAAGCAGGTCCCCAGCTGTGATCAAACCTTCAGGTGCCTACAGTCTTGACTGACACCTTGATATAACTGCATGAGAGACCCTGAGCCAGAACCATCCTGCTAAGCCCTTCCTGCAATCCTGATCCTCAGAAACTGTGTGAGATAATAAACATTCATTGTCGGTTTAAGTTCACGGTAATTGGTTAAGCAGCAGTAACTACTATAATTAATACACCCTCCTTTTGTCTTCATATAGGTAGAATCACATATTTCCCTCCATGTAGCATTAGTATGTAATATTGAAGTTGTCTGGTAATGTCTATCTCCTCCATGTCTGTAAGAACCATCGGATTAAACACTGCCCAGCTCCACTCATCCCAGAGTCCTTAGCATCCAGCATGCAGTCCAACAGAGACCTTTGCCTACAGAGACATTAGTCAAAGCTTATTCATCATCAAAGGGTTGGCAGCCACTGTTTTCCCTCTTCCATATCTCAACACAAGGGTAACTGCATTAGGCCTCAGTTTCCCCATCAGGAAAATGGGGGTAATGTCAATGTTTTCCTCTTGGGGGTGAGTTGAAGATTACATGAGTTCATGCACATAATAAGTTTCCATTCAATGATTATTGCTATTGTTAATTATTAACAAGTCATTGTGGGGTCCCTGAACATTAGTTTTTCCATCTAATGGGGCTAATGGTCCCCACTGAATCAAACACATACTATGTTCTAAGCGCTGTGCTCAGCACTTAGTAGCAATTATGTCATTCTACCAGCCACCCGATGAGGTAGGTATAGCTATTTACCCCCACTTTACAGATGGAGAAATTGAGGCATAGAGAGGTAGAGCTGGCTTCCAAAGCAGAGAAGTGGCAGTGCCACACTAGAACCTAGTTTTCTCTGACTCTTCACCTTGGCAGTGTATACATCACAGGCTCCAAAAGAAATCACAGTTGTAAACTTGCAGGCTGTAAAATCCCATTTTCAAACAAAGGATCCTTACTGCTCTTTGCCACTGTGCTGCCCTCCTTGGGCCCCAGAAGGGTGAAGGGCTGAAGGGAGACTGGAGTCTGGGAGGCTACTTCTGCTGCTCAGGTTTATACACAGCATCTCATTTCCTGCCTCCAGTCTCCATCTCCTTCGTTACGCTGACAAGCATACCCAGGCTAAGGACAGGAAATCCCCACAGCTGTTCCTGGAACCGGCGCTCCTAAGAGGTGCTTAGCACAAGATTTGGTGTTTCAGACTCCAAAGTTGAATAAATTTCAGGTACAGCATCTGTTTAATACATGTCAGTTCACTAGGCTCTGATTAATCACAAAAATAGACATTAAAATGGCTTACTGAAACTGGATAACATCTATCCCTAATAGATATTGGTATCTTGGGTGAAAGACATTTGATAAAAACCTAAAACAGAAGTGTCTTTAAAGTGAGGTGTATGCCTGTTGCACCTGGCAGCTGGAAAATGGGTGTGATGCCTGGACCTCAGACAGCCTTCTTGGACCATGAGGTGAGGTTTACACCCAGGGGTAGTGATGAAAGCCACAAAGAGGCTAGTCCCTGGCAATGCTATAGAACTCTTAGGCCTACTCTTTACTCCCAATTCCATATTTATATGAGAGAAATAAACTGCATGTATTTAAACCACTAGTAAGTTGGGTGTTCTGCCACTTGATCCAAGAAGTTCAACTAATTCAAGAAGTTCAACCACACATGCCTCTTTCGCTTTCCACATTCCAGAATGTTCTTTTTATAATCTACTCTCTGCTTCAGTTGTCCTTAAATATTCACTTACCAAAACAAAATAAAAGTATAGATTTTTGCCATTTTAATGAGCTTTTGGGAGAAAGTGGCTATAAATGTATGTATTCAATCTACTGTCTTGAATCAGAAATTTGCCCTCATGATATTTTTGAGAAAATTAAACAGTATAATGAATAGAAAATTCCCAGTACAATGGCTAACCCAGGGCAGACACTCAATAAATGACCACAATTATTATGTCTCATTATCATTGTTACCATTGTTATTTCAAATGCTTTCTCTGGTGCTCATATCTAAAGGCCATAATAAACGCAAATTGAAAAACAAAAGGCCCCGTGACATGTATGTATTTTATAACTGTGCTAATCCAAATCAACACACATTTATTATTTTTTCATAAATCAAGAGAATATTTATAGTGACAGGGAAATTTAAACAGCCTGATTTAGCTCCCCTAGGCAATACAGCGTGTTTTGTTGACTTAGCAGAAATGAAATGGATCACATGCAAAAAAGCCATTCCCCTGCCATCCCATTTCCTTCTGGGCTATGTACTTGGAACCATGATCAAATTCTTTCAAGAAAGTTCAGAGAGAGATGAACCAGGTCTGTTCCTCAGCACTGTGTGTGTGTGTGTGTGTGTGTGTGTGTGTGTGTGTGTGATGGAGGAGGTGAGGTCTCTTCCTCAGCACTGTGTGCGTGTGTGTGTGTGTGTGTGTGTGTGTGTGATGGAGGCAGTGAGGGTGCCGTGGGCCCCCGGGCCTGACAGAACTGCACTTGAACCCTCATTTGACCTCCTACTTCCAGCGGGTGCTTGGGCAAAAATCTGAACTTCAGCCTCCATTTTTTCAGCTGAAAACACAAGAATAATTTATTTCCTTCCTCTTTCAAGCTCCAGATCTCCTTTAAAAAAAAAAAAAGTTCTCATCTTTTCATCTTCGCCTTTCTCTTTGTCCCAGTGCTTTCTACATCTCTAGCAACTGCTAAAAATAGACCTACAACCCAGCTGGGGGCAGCTGTGATAGGCGCTTAGCACCTGTGTGCAAGTCCCGTTCTGCCACTAGCTTGGTAATTGCATTAGACCTCTGTTTCCCCATCCAGAAAGTGCAGGTAATGTTAATGTCTGCCTCTTGGGGAAGGGGGGGCGAAGATTACATGAGGTAATGCCTGTGGATGCTTAGAACAGAGCTTGCTGCATGGTACATGGAACATAACTGTGCGCAAATAATACGTCGCAGGCACTGTGCTGAAAACTTCATGTGGATTACTGATCACAAAACCCCTGTGAGCTCATTGCTATTATTTTCCCCACGTTGCCAGTGAGGTAGGGGCAGGTTAGTAATTTTCCTCATTTATCCCTAGAGCATAAATGGTGGAACCCAGTTTTTTTTTTTTAAGATTTTATTTATTTATTTGACAGAGAGAGACACAGAGAGAGCAGGAACACAAGCAGCAGGGGTGGGAGAGGGAGAGGCAGGCTTCCCGCCGAGCAGGGAGCCCGATGCGGGGCTTGATCCCAGGACCCTGGGATCATGACCTGAGCCGAAGGCAGACGCTTAACGACTGAGCCACCCAGGTGCCCCTGGAACCCAGTTTTGAAATGAGGAAATCTGCCCCCACAGTCACTGTCTTGTCCACTGCTCTATGGCACCAATCTGAATCAGCTGTGGTGCTAAAGGTAATTAACTCAATTGTTGAAATGTCTTCAGTTTTTTTTGCATCAATTTAAAAAACATTAAGAAATTATTATGTTTGTTTTCTGTGTCAAGCATAGAAAATAGTGGCCAATATTATTCAGGTCCTACTAAGCACTCTAGACATTAACTCATTGAGGGAGCACCTACGTGGCTCAGTCGGTTAAGCACCTGCCTTCGGCTCAGGTCATGATCCCAGAGTCCTGGGATTGAGCCCTACATCAGGCTCCCTGCTCAGTGGGGAGTCTGCTTCTCCTTCCGCCTCTGTTCCTCCCCCAACTTGTGCTCTCTCTCTCTCAAATGAACAAATAAAATCTTTATAGACATTAACTCATTGAATCTCACAACAACCCCTATGAGGAGTACACTATTAATATCCCCATTATACAGATGTGGAAACAGAGGCTGAGAGAGGTTGGATATGAAGTATTAGCACGTGGAAGAGATCTGGTGTCCCAACTCATACTGTGATGTCATACTGCATCTGAAGACATGGTCCCTGCCCTTAAGGAACTTAGAATCTGCCCAGGAAGATAGACCCTTGCCCCTGCTTGTCCTACTTCAGTCCCTGCTTCCTCACTACTCCCCACCACTTGCAGGCTCAGGAGAACATACTAAACAAATACTGCCCTCCACGGCGGCTTACCCGTGTCAAAGTTGAGCACTCAAGCTGCTTCCCCCTCCACGGTGACCACCCTGCCCTGTCCCTGGATGTAGGCCGCGGTGGCCCGCCTGTGGGACAGCACAATCTCAAACAGCCTCCCGCTGCACTGCACCCGAGACATCGCGGCGTCCCTCACGCGGGGCTCAATGTCCATCTTGTAGGCGTTGAACGCTTGGTGGAAGATGGTCTTCATGATCTACAAGGAGAGCGTAAGAGACTTGAGAGCCTGGGTCTCTGCTTCAGGAAACCCATCATCCAGGCCAACAACACTGTGTTTCTCACCATGACTTTAACAACAAGCCAGGAGGGGCGCCTGAGTGGCTCAGTTGTTAAGCAGCTGCCTTCGGCTCAGGTCATGATCCCAGGGTCCTGGGATTGAGCCCCACATCAGGCTCTCTGCTCCGTAGGAAGCCTGCTTCTCCCTTTCCCACTCCCCCTGCTTGTGTTCCCTCTCTCACTGTGTCTCTCCTTGTCAAATAAATAAATAAAATCTTAAAAAAAAAAAACAAAAACAAGCCAGGAGACTAACGGAACTTCTCACAATTGGTGCTGGTGGAAGACAGGAAAGATAATTAAACCATTGTCTAAAATTTTGTTTGTGAAAGGTTAATAATAAGGAAAATGCTTAGGTACAATCCATATTTGGTTCTTAACCTGAGACCAGAAAAAAAAAATTACAACTCTATTTTGATCAACCTCTAAATGAAATTTAGCACTTCCTTCCATTGTGAAAGTAATCACAGTAGTACCCATGACTTTGTTTCCAATAAAAATGCTGGGTGTTTTCAAATGACATTATAGTTGTTGCAGAAATTTCAAGCATTGTTTATGCTTATCACTTCTCTGAAATTAACCAAATTGTCAGAATTTATACCTTATACCCCTAGAGCTTACATCATGCATTATTAAAGAAGCACATATATTCTACTCATGCATTTTTTGAAAATACATTGACAACTATATTTTATCATTTTCTTTGTTATTTCACACACTTTATCTTATGCATTTTTGAAAACATAATCCTGAGGAAGTTCCTGTAGTTTTCTCAGGCTGCGAAAGGACTCCCCGGTGCAAAAGATGTCCGGATTTTATGTAAATTTTATATCAATAGTTGGTTTCTGACATTTCTTCCTATAAAAGAATTATCCTGTGAGGTTTGTGTACTTTTTCTATCCTCATTATTGAGACGTGCTGAGACACAGAGAGGGTAGGCAAGTTTCCAAAGATCACATAGTAAGTGGCAGAACTTGCCTCTGATATCAGGCCCCAACTCTTAAACCTAATGTTAAATGGCCTCTTAAGTTATGTTCCCTGCCCTTAAGGAATTCTGCTGAGACAGACAGATTTATTCTACCCGCTGAGACAGACAGATTTGTTCTACCCACTTTACTGCCTTCTGCATACAACTCCATTTCCTTCCCTACTTCCAACCCGAGGAAATTTTCTCCGTCTGTTATCACATCACACAAAAAATAAAGGTAGATGTATTTTCATTAAATGCTGATAGTATATTTTGAATGGTTTAATCTAAGACCCTTTTTGGCAGACCCTAGATGAAGAGGGCACCTAAGTTAACTCATCCTATGTATAGATTAATTTGGCCCCGAATTTTAAAGATTGTATGGATTAGCTGGGAGATATGCTGCACATGCCCATTAAATTTTGGGGTGACTGAGTTGAGAAATTTCCTCCTGTACACACCAATACACATTATTTCAGGAGGAAAAAAAAACTCATCCACACCCAATAAAGAACCCATCTCTGTGTTATAGTGCCAAGAGCTAAAGCAGAAGGGGAAAAAAGGAATTGGGGAATGATCTGAAAACGCATCTAGAAGGGATATTAGCCTCAAAGACAGTGTCTTCTGTTAGCAAGTAAAAGGAACTTCCAAGGTGAAGCGTTTCTGCAGGTGCATTGGGATTCATGCTAGTATGGACACCGCGATACCTGCTAATTGCTATTCCCCTCCTTCTTGCTAAGAAAACCCTGCGTTTATCTGGCAGGAATGTGCACCACCCTGGGAAGTAGACCTACATCATCCAAGTTAATCAAGGCAACCCATTCTCTTTGCTAGTGATTGGTCAGGAGATAAGCATGTAACCCAGTTTTGGCCAATGAGATATTAGGGAAAGTCTTCTGAGAGTTTCTGGAAAGGTTTTTCCTCCTGGAAAGAGAAAAGCTCTGGAAAAGAGAGTTTGCATTCTCCTTGGAATTCTGTGGTGTAAAGACATGGTGTATGGAGTTGAGGCAGCGTGGCAGAGACACTATTGGGACACTAGAACTAGCAGGAAAGATGAACAGAAAAGCCTGGGTCTTGGATAACATTGCTGCATCACAGTAATCAGTATCCTTCTGCTTGGGGCCACTTTGGGACAGCTACACAATTTGTAGCAGCCAAGTGCACCCTAACAGATATGCACACTCGCTCCCTTGATGAACCCAAGATGGCCAGGAAAGATGGTCTTTTAATGCATGTGGTCTGCCTCTCCATGTTGGCAGCCAACCAACTGGCCTTGGAAGAGCGTGCCATTCCTGAACAGCAAACACACCAGGGTCGAGCATAACCCATTTCGGTAGAACGTGGCCAAGGGGAATGAGCATTAGTCTCTGACACCACCGATGCCCTAGATCTCTTTCAGCTCTCTGGAGTAACCAGGGTCTGATTTGTCGTGGCCACCAATAAGTCAAGGGCTGTTTCTCTTACTGTAGCCTTCTTTGCGATCGTGTGTACTAGGATGAGGAGGGAGTAGATGGAGAGGACTGAAATCTTCAGCACGGCCCATGCTGGCTGGCATGATCTGGCCCCTCTGGCTTGCCTCTCTCCAAACTCAGCTGCTGCCCCTCCACACTTTCTCTTTGCCCTATAACTACAGTGGTTTATGGCACCTAAATGCCTTCGTACATGCTGTTGTCTCTGAAAAAATTGTCCCCCATTCCTCCTGGCCTTAATTAAGACCTGAGCCTAGTCCCTCAAGACTCAGCACAAATAAAGGTTTCTCTAGGCAGCCTTCCCAGCCCTCCAGAATTTGTTCTAATTGTAGTTCATTTAATATCCTATATGTCTCCTGATAGTACTTACCTTAGTTTTAGTTAAAAAAAAATATGTTAAGTGAGTTACTCCTTTAATGTCTGTTACACCCAACAGAATGTTAATGACATGAAGCAGGAACTATGTCTTAGCCCTTCCAGTATCCCTAGAGCTTCGCATGGTGCCTGACACATAACAGGTGCTCAGTAAATACTTGCTGAGCAAATGACTGCTCTCCAAAGAGAAGTTAAAATAGTGCAGACACTCCATCACGTAGGATGCTCTCAGATGCAATTAATGAATCACAACTAGAAGCTGCTTACACAGTTAGGACAAAAATATCTCTGGTAACCAGAACGCCTGATTTGGAGTGTTTTGAGGGCTGGTAATTTAAGGACCCAGGTTCCTTTTATCTTTTCATTCTGCTGTTCCCTTCAGGGCATTGGCTCCTTTTCTTGCACCGGCTTCATTCATGGTTCAGTTTGCTGCCACAGTTCTAAAGTGAGAAGATAATACGCACAGGCAGAAAAATGGAACATCTCTTCCTTGGAGGGAAGTCTTCCAGGACACCCCTCCCTGGCCAGCATTATGCCACATGCCCATCCTTGAATTAACCTTTGACTGGCAAGGGGGATGGCATTCTGATTATTGAGTTAGACCAAAGGAGAGTCACTCTGAGGCCGGGGGCAGGGGGGAGGAACCCAGTTGCATTGATTCCATGAACATAATCATGACAGTATGAGCAAGGAAGAAGCGGAGTGTGTGTGCCCGTATGGTGCTGACGCTCAGAGTGAGCAGAGAAGCTTTATAGGCATCCAAAAATGCCTGCCACCCACCCTCATGGTGCATTCATAGGAGGAAATTCATTAGAAGAAACACTGGCAACAAAATACAGGGTGTAGCCAAGGAAGAAAAGTTTAATTCCAAAGAAAAAAAAATCACAATATGAAAATGCTCAGTAATGAATTCAGCACTTATAAAAGACCCTTTAAGCATCTCTCCCTCGTTAACAGTGGCTCCTAATTTATCCCTGCTCACCGTCAATACCTTTTTGGCTGATCTGACTGATAGGCAACTATAGTGATCTTCTAACAGTATAAGGCAAACACAATCAATGGAGATTGATTACAAAGCAGAATTGCAAATCTCTCCAAAAGTGTGAGCTTCCATGAAATTGATGCAGGTTATTTCAGAGATCTGCTTCAAGTGTAGGCAAAGGAACTCACAGAAGCACACTGGTTAACAACTGAGTTGAATAAAGGATGATAAGCACTAAAATATATATAGATATATTTGGATTAAAGGGCTAAAAAAAGGCTCCTGATAAAAATTCATGAAGTTCTTGAATATTATTTTTACCAATGAGACCTTCTTTATGTTCCTAATGTCCAAGTCAGTTGTGAAGGGCAAGGTCTATAATGCTATCATACAATGTGGCAGGAAAAATTAACCATCCCCTTCCCCCCAAATTAACATCTGACTCATTTTTCATTCTAAAATTCTGCAGAGTTGCTACTATGGCCTACATTTGGGCAAATATCACATAAAATGAACTTACTCTCATAATTTATAACTACAGCTTCCCCTCCATGGATAACACAGTTGTGGTTGCCTTTCAATGGGGCTTAAGGCCACATTTTAAGAGAGCAAATGATCTTGAAATAATTAGGACCTCCAGTATGCTAAAATGATGATTATGAAGATTCTCTAGAAACATTCTTTATGATATGATGCTAAGTATAAAAACATGGGGCACCAAAGATTATCCAAGATAACTGTAACCATGTAAAAATATTTATGTATTTGGATCAGAACTGAGGCAAAAATAAAAGTGGGCCCATATAGAGAAATTAAAGCTAATTCCTTTTCTCCCTTTTCCTTTTCCCCCCCAAATATATCTTATTCTTAATAATTTTTTTTGTTAACAATAAGCCCAGGAAAATAATCCAATATGCTTTTGATCTATTTAGTCAAGCACTGTAAGAGTGTTGTGTATTGATTAGGGACAGCCCTGACTTATGCTCCCAGGGCATGAAAGACAACCTCTAAGATGCCCCCAGGGACCCCCATCTCCTGGTATTCACATCCTTGAGTTATACCTGCCCTTGAATGTGGACTCAATTGACCGACTCTCTTCCAAAGAATGCAATATGGCAGAAGACATGGAAGGTCTCTTCCAAGATTAGGTCATAAAGACTGTGGCTTCCATCCTGGGTGTTTGGCCTCTCTCCCTCTTTGCTCACTCATGCTGAGGGAGGCCATGTTATGAGCTGCCTTACAGAGAGACCCAAGGGCAAAGATCTGCTATCTCCTGCCAAGAGCCTCATGAGGGAGCTCCATTCACACCCACATACACACACCCACACAAGGGCCCCAGTTAAGCCTTGGCAGGAGGGCAGACCTGGCCAACACCTTCACTACAGACTTAAAAGAGAGACGCTAAGCCAGAGGGAACCAGCTAAGCCACACCTAGATTCCTGACCCATAAGCACTGAGACATCAATGTTATTATTTACCAATACTGTGCCTGGAAACATTTTTTTTTTTTTTTTAAATCTTTGGGGACAGAGTTACAGAACTGCTTTTTAGAAATCAATAAATGTCATTTATGTGTTTTTATATAATAGCAGTATTGATAGCAATCTTTATTTGAAAATAAACACAAAAAGTGAAGTTTAAAGTATTCTAGAGTTTCTTAGATGATGAAAAACAAAGACTTCCCTACCACATTCTCTCTGTACTTACTGAGGGGCTGAAAGTATGGCGGAGAAATCTAACAACTTTGGAAGCAGAAGCTGGACATGCCAAAGCCATATATCGGTGGCGGAAGGTTCCATAGATTTTCAAGTGGAAACCTGGCTGTTCAACTGCCTGAGGCAAGCTCAGGGCTTCCTTCACTGGAGAGGCGACCTTGATCCCATAAGCAGAGAGATCCAGGTAGAGGTGTGGGCTCGAATTTCTGGTGTGGGCACCTGGAGGGAGAAGCAGGTTAGGGAGATTATGGAGAAAAACAATTACGACAACAGAGCTTTCTGGCTGATTCTGACCTCAGGCCTGGCATGGATTGACGCACAAGGTCATTGCTTATTATTTCAACAGCGTTGGCTGAGAGCCCAGTATGTGCTAGACATGGCGTTGGGCTCTGTATACCAAGATACAAAGGCTGCAGTCTCCAACTGTAAGTCTAGAGCCCAAACCAGAGTTAGAAGTATGGTGTAACAAAGTGGATAAAGCGTCAAGGTATGCCTGAGCTCCAATTCTCACTGCTTCTACCAACTGTGTGATCTTATGTGTTCATTTGCTAGGGCCGCCATAACAACATACCATAGACCGGGTGGCTTAAACAATAAAAATGTACTTTCTCACAATTCTAGAGGCTAGAAGTCTAAACTTAGGGCCCTGGCAGGGTTGGTGTCTACTGAGGCCTCTCTCCTTGACTTGCAGATGCTACCTTCTCACTGTGGCCTCACATGATTGCCTCTCAGTCTGTGTGCCTCATGTCTTAATCTCTTCTTATAAGGATACCAGTCCTACTGGATTAGGGCCACACATAGGACTCATTTTATCTTAATCACCTCTCTAAAGACTCTTTCTCCAAATACAGTCACATTCTGAGATACTGGCAGTTAGGACTTCAACATACGACTTTGGTGGTAGGGGACATACAATTCAGCCCATAAATCGCTCATCTGCTCTGTGCTGAAAAAGTCAAAGACTGTCTGGGACTGAAAATCAACTTATAGTGAAAAAAGAGCAATCCTGCCACTAATCTAGCAGGAAGAGAAGACACAGATAAATGACTGCAAAATTCACAGGAAACATTTTCTCTCAAGATCAGGTAGCAGCTATAGGATGCCATACGATTGGGAACCATTGCTTTGGGGGCTGGAAGATATAGTATCTTCCCATGCCCACTTCTCAGAGTAGTACCTAGAAAATAGTAGGCACTCAATAAAGGCTCAATGAGTGAATGAATGTATGATTATAAATATACATAAAATATAGTATAGGTAGTTGGGTAATAATTAACAACTCCCACGATCCTTGAATATAACCTAGTTATTTAAATGCTTGTCTTCACAATGTTAAAATGGAGCAGATTTCTTGCTCAAATGGTACCAATGACTGTGTCCCTTCCAATTTTTTTTTTTTAACCCACCAGTTAGCAGTCCTTGTTCTGCCTGAGCAATTAATAAAGTCAGGAGTTTTCTTCTCTCAATTATTCTATACTATCTTCGGGGCAGGGGGGAATGAGCCTTTGGTGAAAGCACCAGAATGAGTTTGGGATGTGAGCAACAAAACCCTTCATCAACAGATGAACGAGTCAGCAGAATTTCTGTGACTCATGCCATCTCCCGCGTTACTGCAGTGCTTCTCAGACTCTAACGAGTACCAAAATCATCCAGAGGTCTCATCAAAACACAGAATGCTGGGAACCACTCTCCAGAGTATCTGATTGTGAGGCTCTGGAGTGGGCCCTGAGAATCGGCATCTCAACTGGTTCCTGGTCATGCCAATGTTGCTTGTCTAGGGAGCAAACGGTGAGAGCCAAGGAACTACACCAAGGTTTCTCAGCTCTGGCACTACTAACATGGGGCCCAGATAATCCTTGGGGGTAGGGTTGGTGCTGTTCTGTGCATCATAGGATATTTAGTAAATATCCCTGCCTTCTACCCCCCAGATGCCATAGCATATTCCCCTCCTAGTGTGACACCCAAAAATGTCTCCAGACATTACCAAATGGACCCAGGGTACAATCATCCCCCATTAAGAGCCTCTGCTCTATAGCATTTTCTTCTACTGTTTGACTTTCAGATTCAACTGCTGATATGTACTTCCATCTCTGCATCCAGGGCGGCAGAGATGAAGTTTGAACAATGAAAGCTAATATTCATTCAATATGTAATAGATACCATGCATTGGCCAAGACTTTTGCATACATTATCTAACCAAATTCATACAATAAACATTGAAGTAGGTACTAAGATCAGTGACATTTTACATTTGAAGGAATTGAGGCACAGAGGAGTAAGGTAAACTATATTGTGTAACCATATGGATCAAGAACTGATTGTACAATATGTGTAAAAGCCTCTGGGGAAAGCGTTATCATCCCCATTTTAAGATGGGGAAATAAGCCTGGTTTCTGGACTAAGGCTTAGAGAAGCTGAGGAAATCATCTGGGTTGCACACCCAGTAAAGGGTGGAGCCGGTCTGGTTCTAGAACCTGTTCTTCACCTTTGCATACCTTTTTTGTTCTACCTTATCCACTTTGGGGGGAAAAACAGATGAGAACAAAGCTGAATATAATTGTTAATAAGGATTGGTTTGCTCTAGATTTCAGTCACCCATGGTAACCTTGAGTCCCTTTAAACTTGACAAAAGAGAAATTACTAGTCAAAACACTTGTCTGCAGAAAGACATTCCTTAGTTGGAAAGAGTTCTTGTAGTCAGATTTCTAGAGACTCCCTTTTTTTTCTGAGACGAATCAGTATTCAGACACTATTACTAACTCAAGTCCAAAGTTTATTCCTATTTACTCAAATATCCTCCAATGTCCTTTCTCTGTCCTGTGAGCTCATCGAGGACACCACTTTCTATTTAGTTGTCATGTCTCCTTACGTCTTCTAGACTGAGTTTCCTTGCTTTTAATGACCTTGACCATTTTGAGGAATGCTAATCAGTTATTTTGTAGAATGTCCCTCAATTGGAATTTCTCTAATATCTTTCTTATAGTTAGTTTGGGGTAATGGGTGTTTAGGGAAAAGGCCACAGAGATAAAGTGCCATTCTCATCACGTCATCTCACAGGTACCTCCTACCACCATGACTTATTGCTGTTGACATTGACCTTAATCTCCTGGCTGAGGTCCCGGTTTCTCCACTGTAGTTACCCTCCCCTCCCCGCTTTGCCCTTTCCATACTGTCCTCTCTGGAAGGAAGTCACTGCGTGCAGCCCACACCTAAGGAATGGGAGAGATGCTCCACCTCCTTGAGGGCAGACTACATACAGACGTTATCCGGAATCACTCTGGGTATTTTTAAACATTCTTTTGTTTCCTTTCCAATTCCTTGTACATAATAAAGGTTTATGAAATGTTTTTGAGTGAAAAAATAAGGAAACATTATTAGAGCTAGCATTTTGTTCCACTTATTCATTTCTCCTAAACCAACAGTCTATAAGAGAACTTTTTCTCTGAACTACGGATGACTTGTGAGTCTATAAGCCTTCAAGGGCAGAAACCAGGCTTAGCTGTCTTTGTGGGATAAGGTCTGACAAACCGAAAATGTGGAGTCTGACATTTTAAAATTTGTATTTTTTTTCTTGCATTTTTTTTCTTGATCAGTAATCAATTTTCTGGCTTTGAAATTGTACTATATTATATAAGCTACTACCATGGGGGATCCTGGGTGAGGTTACATGGCAGGGGAAGGGGGTTGCAATCAGGAAAAAAAAAGTCTATAAATACTCCTGGGGCAGGGGATGATAATGGAAAGCAAAGCTGAGAAACACTCCTCCCAGATACGTTCAGTAGGTAATATAAGAGGACCAGTCTGAGAGCTTGGTAGAATACATGGCTAAAACAGGTGTCCAGGGAAAATCAGAGATCTGGTCCTGTTTGCCCATTTAAGAGATGAGGAGAGTAAGACCAAAAATGATGTGAGTCGACCTTGAGCCCTTCAGTGAATTTATGGCAGACCCAATACAAGAAATAGTAGCTTCCGAGGCCAAGATTATCTCTCCTTCCACTTATGTAAGGAGAGCATTTATCAGATTGCTGTTGTGCACCTTCTTTCCCGGTCATGCTCCCAACATTGATCAGACCTATCATATGGTTTCACTCATGTGTGGAACATAAGCAATAGCACGGAGGACCATAGGGGAAGGGAGGGGAAATCCAAAGGGGGAGAAATCAGAGAGGGAGATGAACCATGAGAGACTATGGACCTCGAGAAACAATCTGGGGGTTTCAGAGGGGAAGAGGATGGGGGAGGGGGTAACAGGGTGCTGGGTATTGAGGAGGGCACATGCTGTGATGAGCACTGGGTGTTATACTTAACTAATGAATCACTGAACACTGTACCAAAAGCTAATTATGTACTATACAGTGACTAACTGAACATAATAAAAAAATTAAAAAAAAAAAAAAAAGAAGTACATACGCACCAGCCCAACTTGGCAAAAAGAAGCAACAGAATCCATCATGGCTCAGAGTTTGTGGCCAATTTCCGAGAGACTTGAAGCCCCATGATTTAGCTAAGCATTTGTTAAATGTTTAAGGGCTTTTTGAGCAGAAAGAAGGTCCTGAAAAGTTTGAGGTATGCACTGACTTGCTTTAAGAGACATTTTTATAGAAGTACTCCTAAAAGAGCAATCTTCCTTATACTCTAAAATTATGCAGAACAGAATTTTAAAATGCAGTTACACCTGATGAAAACCTATTACATTGATGTGATTACCAACGATCTTTGGAAGTTCTAAGTATGCATTTACAGGATCTGCTAACTGGAATGAAGACAATCATTAAGACTAATCAGTTACCTCTTTTACTTGTCATATTACAACTGCTATGCTAATAAACTCAAACAGTGAGCCATTAAAAAATTGTTCTTTTTTCCTTCTCTTTTGCCAGTGTACAAATCATGCAATAGAGCAAAGAGACATATAAGGACGGGGGAGAAAACTAGAATTCTGTAAATATACATTATAACTGAGCAAGCAGTACCTTATGACAAACATGCAGCATGTTCAATTAAATTAAATACAAGTGGAGGAGGCCCAGACATCCTTCAGCAGTAATCAGAATGGCACAAAGGCAGTCATCAGGGCTCATGTGCAGATCTGACTTTGGCAATGTAGAGTCTACAGGTCAAATTTGCAGCTGCCTGTTTGTAAAAAGTGTTTTGCGGGAACGCAGCCACGCCCACTTATTCACATATTGCCTGTGGCATTACAGATTCCCTTTTGGTAGGAGATAGTAGCCTCTTGTCTCCAGAGAAGGAGAATGTAATTAGATCCTTTGTGATTTGAGAATTTAAAAAGAAAAGTCTGCCCAGTTCAGAGGTGTGCATCCACCAGGGAAATGCAGAGGGGATGGGATCCCACTTGAAGGAGCTGGACACTGGAACCAGTCTGGCTGGGGGTGGGGGGTAGGGTGGGCCCCCTCAGTTGAGAACGGACACCCCGGGTGTGCTCAGAGGAACTCAGCGCTGGAGGAGGAGTTCTGCCCTCCCTGGAGGGGCCCCTGCTGGGGTCAGCTGGTCTGCTCAGTCCGACTCACTAGCAGCTGAGACGCCCCCTCCATCAGGCTAGCCCTGCACACAACTTGAGCCACAGCAACCACAAGGACCAGTAAGAAACGGGGGGAAGAAACAGGCCACTTACAGCCCAATTCCCCTCTGCTTGGGGTTGTACAGGTTAACGAATCGCCTTCTGTTCCAGAGATGAAGCTAGAAATAGAGTCTTTTTCCTGTAAAATGAATGAAGCCCAGAGAACTCAGCTTTGTGTGGTCAAACACATGAAATCTTGAATGCCACCTCTCCTCTTCGGGAGACCCAGCAGGGAAAAAAAGGAAGCTCCTCAGCCAAAGAGCAGAGTTAAGGCTCTTGCAGTTCCAGAAACTGTGTAACCAGGAAGAAGGGGAAAGGGCTGAGCTGCTGACCGCGTGCAGGCTTCTCTCGGGTTTTTTTTCCAACACCAAGCCAACTCTCCAACACCAACTGGGTACCCAACAGTTCCACTCAATTCTGACACTAACCTCCCAGAATTCACACAGACTCCACAGCTCAAAGGTCAGTCCCATTAGACTGATCCCACTTGAGACGACACCAGCCACAAACAGGGTGCCCAGGCTGCCCACACTTCTTCCTGACCCATGACCCCCTCTTCAACATTTGCTGCAACAACTCACAGAAATTCTGGGAAACACTTTACTTAGGTTTACCAGTGTTAAATTAATTGAACGAGGAAGCCATTACACTGAGGTGACTCTAAAACCTTGGTGGCTTTAGGTGAACAAACCAAAAACGAAGCCAGTAACCGCCTCAAGGTTAGGAAATCAAAATGCTAAGGACAACCAATCACAAACGGCCAACGAGGTTTTAAATTGTAGCCAATCAATAATAGCCTTACTTTGCTTCCAGCTTTGCTCTACAAAGGCCTCTCCTGCCGAGCTCCTGTTGGGAGTGCTCCTAAGCACGCCTGTTTTGGTGTTTCCTGATTCAAATCACTTTTGCTCAAATAAAGTCTTAAAATTGTTAATGTGCCTCACTTTACCTTTTAATCGTTCTGGCGTCAGAGAAGGAATCCAAGGAGACCCCCGACAATCGCCCAGGAGCAGGGGCAACCAGGTGAGGGCACCTGCTGGGTCCCTTAGGTTCGCTGCTCTGGCTGCCCCAGGAGGTAGTGGGCACGTCCTACTTGGAGCCTTTTGTGTTACGAACTTTCAGACCATTTGAGCGTTTTTTGTTTTTTTTTTTTTCCCCATACGGTCCGCAAACCAGCCGAGAGTCAGACTGGGTCTGACTCAGAACCTGGATAGGTCCGGTATCAGACTGGTTCCGACTTAGAAACCGGATGGGTCCGGGGTCAGACTGGTTCCGGGTTCGACTGGTTCCGACTTAGAAACCGGATGGGTCCGGGGTCAGACTGGTTCCGGGGTTGGACTGGTTCCGACTTAGAAACCGGATGGGTCCGGGTTCAGACTGGTTCCGGGTCGGACTGGTTCCGACTTAGAAACCGGATGGGTCCGGGGTCGGACTGGTTCCAGGGTCGGACTGGTTCCGGTTAGAAACTGGCGTGGGTCTGGAGGCAGACTGGTTCCAACTACTCCAACTGGACTGAGTGCGGTGTGAGTCCTCAGGTAATAAAATTTTGTTTTAAGGCTGAACAAACAGGTTAACCTTACCGAAGATAATCTTGAGTTACAAGTAGCCACAATGGAGAGGTTTTAACCTATATAAGCTTACCCATTTACAGAGTTCCTTGGAGAAAAAGGGGTCTCGATCAGGCACTCGATCTAAAGGGAAGGGGAAATTATTTGTTTCTTACTCTGTAGTTTCTGGTGAGCAGGATGAGACCCTGCTGGGACACCCCACTCGCTCTGGAGCCTGAAGGCAGTGTCCTTGGAAAACTGGCAGAATAAGGCAAAGCGTAAGAATTCTTAGGAAAAACAGGGATCGGTGCCTGGTCGAGAGAGGAAGGTAAAAGTCCATGTTTTCGCTTCCTTACCAAATTCCCATTGGCAGGAAAAAAACATTGGTTCTCGATCCTTTCTATCTCCAGCACAGCTCTTGCTGTCTCGTTTGTCTCATTTTGTGTCCTGAGAATTTGGCTTGACAACCGCCAGCTTGGAGGCCCCCAAAATACGGCTGGATAGAACGTGGGCTGTACCCCGTTTATGGCTGCAGTTCTACCAACTGTTGCTAGCTCTCGAGGGGGTTGTCTCAATCTTTCTTTCGATTTTCTTTGGTAGTGGCTCTGGATCTTGGGTGGGCAGTATCCTTTGCATCTTCTTTGGGGATCTTCTCTTATATCCTTTGGGGACCTTCTCTTGCCAGGAACATTTACTGTTTGTCCCAAGTGAAACTGACAATATATTCGAAAGGATGTTTGGTTTTGTTGTTGTTGTTGTTTTTAAGTAGCTCTATGGTCAGAAGTTGGCCAAATTGAAAGCTGATATTCAGAGCCTAGAGAGAGGAACTTTTTTTAGGCCTTCTCCCCTAAGCTAAAATGAAACTGTGTACCCAGAGGGAAAGAAAAGCATCCTGAAGCCTTTGTGGAAGGATTTACCGAAACATTCCAAAGAAACATAGCTCTAAGTCTAGAATATAGGACTTTTTAAAGTATTTCTTTTTTTAAAAAATTATTTATTTATTATTTTTTAAAGATTTTATTTATTTATTTGACAGAGACAGAGAGAGCAGGAACACAAGCAGGGGGAGTGGGAGAGGGAGAAGCAGGCTTCCCGAAGAACAGGGAGCGGGATGCAGGGCTCGATCCCAGGACCCTGGGATCATGACGTGAGCCGAAGGCAGACGCTTGAAGTCTTAAAGCCACCCAGGCGCCCCTCTTTTTTTTTTTTTTTTTATTTAATTTAATATTTATTTATTTATTTATTTTAAGTTAGCTCTACACCCAACCTGAGGCTTAAACTCATGACCCGGATACCATGAGTCACATGGTCCACTAACTGAGCCAGCCGGGCACCCCTAGAACATGGGATCTTTTGATTTCCATCTTAGTTGAAGAACTTCTCCCTGATATAAAGCAAATGGAGGAAAATGTAGTTGGATAGGTAGGTCAGTATCTTGATAGGATATCATTCAGGTTGGAACCCAGTGCTGTGAGGAATTAAAAATAACTGCTTGTCTTACAAATCCAGTCTTTACAAGAACAGAAATGTGGATGTAGAAACAATTTAAAGCCCACCTATCCTCTTTACCAATCCCCAGACCTCTCCAGTTCATCTCAAAAGACTTGCAAATATTGTAAAAGATTTGGATTTAGGAAACGAAAGCCCTTTGTGAGAAACTTTTATCTTTTCTCTGTGCCTTTGAGGTATCAGTGTTGTACCTTGTCTTCTCCAGGAACCCAGAGCCAGCTCTTGAAATGCAAACTTCAGGGAGGTAATTCTTGTCAGGAAAAAACAAACAAAACAAAAAAAACCCTATTTGGGAAATAAGATGGATGAAAAACCTTAAAAGTCTTTCCCACAATTATTGGTAAAAGCTTTAACCATCTGAGCAGGTAACCTTAACTTACTTAATCTGTCAGAAACACAGTTTGAATCCAATTGTTCTTTTATAAACTAGTGAGTTGTGCATTACTCTACTTGTATCCTGGCTAAAATTTTAAAATGAAAGTGATAAGATCTCTGAGTTTGTATACATTTATGTGTGTTTATGTATATATATATTATAGCTATGTGATACTTTCCTACCCCTGGACGGCGTTACCAAAATTGATTTGTAAAGAGCTCTGTTACATTGGCTTAAAGACAAATAAGCATTTATGTAAATTAAGTATACTCTCAAATATAGAAGTGAACCCAAGTGGTTTTCAATTTCATGTGATCTAGGATACTCAGAAAATAAAACCTAGTTTAAATTTGTTGATTTAATTAAAACAGGCATATCTCTAAAGTTATCAGCATTGATATAATACTTTTATTCCATCTAGTTTAATGAAAGTCAGATTATCTCCATTACAAAACTTGTCAGCAAAAAAGATAAGATGATGGTTAGCTGGTTAATGTCTCATGAAATTTTTATGCATAATCTAAGAATAGTTGTTAAGAACAAGTAAATAGATATAAGTAAGATAAAAGTTCATAAATAAACTTTTCACCAGTAATGAGGCTTTATGGTATGTCCTCATAAAAATAGTTTCCAAAGCCCTTTTGGTAACTTGAAACCTTAAAAGTTATACTGAGATAAGCTAAATTATGGATATTAATGAATATCTAGATCATTTCCCAGAAAGATAAAACACTGAAACATTAATTACTGAACATGGTTTATTACCCTGGGCTTCCTTTTACAGAGGAACTGAAGATACTTGGGCCTACTAGTAAACATGGGTAGTTATGTGCCACATTGAAAAATTTACTAGGAGGAAGAATATACTTCTAGAAATTGTGAAATGTATTTATAAATTTGCCAATCCACAGAATGCTAGTGTAACAGTCCACCATTGCTTATTTCTTAATTTTCACCAGGAATTAAGGATTCTAAGGGCAAAAATTCTAATCAATATATTGATTCAAACTACTTAGGAAAAAAAAAAGGTGAAAAGAAACAACTGTATACAAAAAATCGGTAAGAAAAGTAGAATGAGTGATTGTTCCAGAATGAGAAAGAGGAAAAAAACCCAGACAAAATCAGGATGGATGTGAAAAAGTCGTAGAAGGTTTATGGGAGAGGAATCTTGGAAACAGAATTTTATGTGTGACCACACTGATTAAAATGGGAATGTGGTTGTTTAAGTTTTTAAAGAATGAGTTTTAATTATCAGAAGTATACTTATGCAAAATTAGAATTTGGTCTTCTTTCTATTAAAAGGACAAAGTTGTCTTGGAGTATTGGTCTGCGCTTGGTAAAAAATTGTGAAAGGCTTTTTGTGTTTTTGTGGGTTTTTTTATCTTTTGGGTAATCTACCTGGAAAGCAAACATGTTGTGTGTCACCAAAATAATTTACTGTGCTTCACATTATTTTTATTGGTTCTTTGATTACATAAGAAAACCCAGTCTTGGGGTGCGTGGATGGCTCAGTCTGTTAAGCATCCAACTCTTGATTTCAGCTCAGGTCATGATCTCAGGGTCATGAGATTGAGCCCCACATCACACTCATTCAGCACGGAGTCTACTTGAGATTCTCTCTCCACCTGTCCCTCTGCCCTTCCCCCCACACACTCTCTCCCTCTCTCTCATAAGTAAATAAATAAAATCTCAGAAAACCCAGTTTTCTCAATATTAAAAGAGCTAAATTTTGTTCACAACTGTGTAACCTTCTATATTCACCTTTAAAATCTTCTATTGTCATGTTGGTGAAATAGATAAATATATTTCGTAGTGATCTGAGATCCTATTTAGGCCAATGTTCACATCTTTTGACATTTTGGCAACTTCCCCAAATCGAATTCGAAATGGAGTCTTTTTGACCTAAAAGTAACTTTGAGATTTGAGGGTCCCTGGACACATCTTACAGAATTTGTCTCTAATCTTGTAAAAGAAAGATGTTAAACTAATTAGGTGTGGTAAATTATAAGGGATGCCTTGTCAAATAAGAAATGATGATAAACATTCTTAGGTTATATATGAATGGATGTATGTCACTAATATAGGTATCCCAGAAATGGTTTAAAGTTTCTAGACATTTGTCAGTACTCATTGTCCAATTATCCTAGATTATTTGTATGCCACAAAAATAATGACATTTCCTTATCAAATGTACTCTCATCAGATCTTTAACCATGGCCATGGTTTTCTTTTTTTAGTTTTTTTGTACAGACAGTTAATTTTTTGATGCTTTTGCAGGGGTGCTTCATCTTCAGAGAGATTCATGGAAAGGACTCTGACCAGCACTCTAGCATACAGGTTTCTGATAACTTTAAGACCTAAAACTGAACTGGGTAGGAATTTTCAGAATGAATGGAAAAACTGGATTCAAGCAGAACAAGAACTAATAAGATGGGATTGAATGAACTGATGAGGATGCTTATCACTTTTTTACAAGTTTTTCTTTGAAACATTGCTGGCTCCTTAATATTTTATTTTTGTAGAGACCAAAGGAAGTATAGTTACTAAGGTGCATTTTGTGATGACTGAGACCTCCAAACATGGTCTCAAGGACTTCTATTAATATAAGTTTGGAAGCCAGATGTACACCCCCCAACATCTTTGGACTGTTTAAACTCCTGTGGTTCTTTGAAACTTGTGAGGTTGGAAAAGCAAGGCTTCAAGTGGGAACCTTTGAGATAAGGCAGGTCGGCCCAAGTAATTCATTTTTACAATGAAAAGTTGGCTCTTTTTATCCTGGTTGAAGGCTGACATGCCCACCATCTCTCAGTTTGGACCACTCTGGTTAATGGCTAATGTGTGTAAGATAACTGATCAGTTCCTGGAGGAGTGGGTAATGGATTCTCTGACCAGTTTTGTTTGAGATGATCCATGTTCGCCCAAAGACTGAGCATTCTGGGTTGATGCCAAGTCATGTTCATTGCATCGTTAGCACAGATTGATTGGAGAAGTCACAGTCCCTAACACTCCCCATGCTGATGACTCAGCCTGTGGAGTTGCCATCGTGCCGTCAGGTGGGAAGATCACCTGGGCAAATATCCTGGAAGCCACCTGGTTGAGTGCTCTTTGTAAATAGGGTCTCAGAGGCAGAACAGACTTGTCTGTGGACCATAAATGAACTAATAATCAACCTGTCAGCTTAGTATTGAATAAGTGGGAAAAACAATGTGAAAGACCCTCTATGGCTTACCTGTCTCTGGTCCAGTCTTGTGATGGTGGCATTAGCTCCATAAGCATTGCAGGATTCCACCACGTAATCTGGACTGAGCCCCAGCACAGAGCAGGTCTCCCCGTGGGAGCCATCAGCCACCGCAATGATTTTGGGCCAGTCTGGTACCACCACCTTCCTCATAAAGTTATCTGTAAACTAAGACACAAAGATGGGCTGATGAAGAACAGAGCACGCACTGACACATACAACGACATGGATGTTTTCTGTTGATGAACGAGGCAGTGACAAGCAAACAGACTTGGCTGTTCTGTTTGTTGCTGCTAAATTATTAACAATTTTATTATTCACAATAATGGTATTAACTCTTAGAATTTTAACTGCAGTTTTGTAACTATTTCTTATCCTAGGCATGCGCTAAGAGTTTTCCATGTATGCTTGCATTCAGCCTCAACAATTCTATGAGGTGGGCATTATTATTAGGTCCATTTTATAGATGAGAAAAATGAGGATTGGAGAAGTGAAGTAATTGTCTGATATCAAAGAGCTCATAAGTGTCGGGGTCCTAACTGAACATAGATATCTTGTTTTAAAGCCCATGTTTTTTGCCATTGCTTTGGTAGGTGCTAGAGATGTGGAAAGGAATAAAACACAGTGTCTGCCCTCAGACCTAGAAGGTTAGATAATCATTTGCAGAAATAATTGTCAGAGAAGAATGTAATCTTTTGCCCATTTTAAAGTTGGGTTGTCTTTTATTGTTGAATTGTAAAGGGCTCTACATATATCCTAGATACAAATCAGATACATGATTTGCAAATATGTTATCCCATTCTCTTGATTGCTTTTGATTTTTTTGGTGGTGTCCTTTGAAGCACAGACGTTTTCATTTTGATAAAGTGTGATTTGTCAATTTTTTTCTCTTGTTGGTTGAGCCGTTGCCTAATCCAAAGTCACAAAGATTTACACCTATGATTTCTTCTAACAGTTTTATAGTTTTAGCTCTTACATTTAGATATTGGACGCTTTTTGAGTTGACTTTGGTATATGGTGTGAGGAAAGGTTCTAAACTGAGTCTGATGCGTACAGCTATCCAATTGTCCCAGCATCATTTATTAAAAAGATTATTTTTCCCCATTAAATGATCTTGGCCCCCTTGTCAAAAATCAATTGCCCATAAATACACAAGTTTATTGTTGGACTCTCAATTTTATTCCATTGATCTATATCTATCCTTATGCCAGGATCACACTGCCTTTATTACTCTAGCTTTGTAGTAACTTTTGAATTTGGGGTATGTGAATTCTCCAGTTTTTTTTTTCTTTTTCCAGATTGTTTTATCTACTCTGGTTCCATACATTTCCATATGAATTTTAGGATCAGCTTGTCAATTTCTATATGTCTTATGTCTTTTTCTTCTGCCAAGGAGTCAGCTTGGATTTGATCCTGATAGCATTGATTCTCTGGATCAATTTGTGGATTCTGGGAAGGCCTCACTCTGTGACAAACCCTATGCTAAGCATTTCACTGGCTTTATATCATTGCATCCTCAAGGAACCTAATGATATGGGTACAATTACCATGCCCATTTTATACATGGAGACAATGAGGCTTTTAGAGTTGTCAGAAGTCAAGTCTCTTGAGAAATAGATTCAGAGACAAGATTTTCATGCAGCAGGTTTATTGGGGAGTGTCCTCAGGATTAACATTTGGAGGGCCAGAGGGAAGCTGTGTTGGGTGGAGAGAGTAGTTGAAATGGGATGCAGTTATAACAGAGGTCTCAGCTGATCCCATGGGAAGACCAAGGGCCCAGAACTGAGTCAAGGGGCCTCTTCTTTGTCTCTCATCATCAATGTAGGCTGCCCCAGGAGAGGCATGACCTTGGGTGAAACACCTCCCTCCAGTCAAGGACAACTCATCAGGAGGGACTCCTGTAGCAACCAGGAGCAAACACTTCCAGCAACTGGGAGAATGAGCACCTGCATCCTAGAAGGTGGATGTGGGCTACCCCACAGCATTTACGACAAGGCAGTTATCGCTTGTCCTAAGTCATGCAAAGAGTAAATGGCAAAGGGTAACATCTGAGCACTGTCAGTCTCACTCCAGGCTCCTTACTCTTAACACTCACACTAAATTCACTCATTTGCAGAAATTCAGTTAGTGTCGGAATTACCCAAAACATCCCTTGCTGTGGACTGAATGTATGTGTCCCCCCCAAATTCATATGTTGAAGTCATAACCTCCAAGGGTGGGGCCTTTGGGAGGTAATTGAGTCATGAGGGCAGAGTCTTCATGAACGTGACTAGTGTCCTTATAAAAGAGACCGCAGAGTTATCTAGCCCCTTCCATTGTATGAGGCTACAGCAGGAAGTCAGCAGTCTGCAGTCCAGAAGAGGGTTCTCACCAGAACCCAACCATAGTGGCACTCTGATCTTAGACTTCTAGCCTCCAGAAGTGTGAGCAGTACATCTCTGCTGTTTATAAGCCACTCAATCTATGGTATTTTGTTATAGTAGCTCAAATGGCCTAAGACATCCCTGAATTACATCCTCAGCTACACTTGTTCCCAACATCGAACTTGTGACTTTTGAAGTGTCTTAGTTTAAGGTCTTGGGGAGGAAATCTTACACTGGGGTCTCAAGACTCCAGAGTTTTAAAAATAAACTCTGTGAAATGGAGCTAAAGCTTCCCCTTATTAACTCTGCTTAGTGAGAAGTGTGGATGCTGTCTTGGTGGTCTGGGCTTACAGAGGTGGAGTCTTTCTGATGGCCATCCCGGGCTCCTCAGCTCACCTCACTTCCAGAAGAGGAGCCTGTAAACACTCTCTTTCCCAACAGTTGATCTGTGAAATTCAAGGAGTCTTTGGAGCAATTTAATAAGGACTCATCTTTCCTTGATTGTCAGCATGGCAAGCCTACAGATCTTGTACTCTGGGAGCTTTAAGTTGCTTGCTTTTTTTTTTTTTTTTTTTTTTTTAAGATTTTATTTATTTATTTGAGACAGAGAGAATGAGAGAGAGAGAGAGCACATGAGAGGGGGGAGGGTCAGAGGGAGAAGCAGGCTCCCTGCCGAGCAGGGAGCCCGATGCGGGACTCGATCCAGGGACTCCAGGATCATGACCTGAGCCGAAGGCAGTCGCTTAACCAACTGAGCCACCCAGGCGCCCTTTAAGTTGTTTTTGAGGGCACAGCTGAGTCTCCACAATCAATGCAGTTTGACCATTTGCTCTTGTTTTGTCAGAAGTCCATAATGGGTTGACAAACATCTGATATATGGCTACAAAATTTAGACTTAGAGTTTCAATGGGTTGAAACAGAGGATTCTAAACTGGAGTTTACGAGGCCCCTGAAACTGGGTGCCATGTGGCTGGTGTATGTGCATACATGCGTTTTATGGGAGGAGGGCTCAAGCTTCCCTGATGGACTTCATAACCCCCCCCAAAATACAGGACCATTGGTTTAAAAAAACCCAAGCCATTTTTCCCCCTTTTTTGTCACTCATATATCCATTTCTTGATTTTTCGTGGTCTTGCTGAAGGTTGGTCTTGAGTTGATACTCATTCTGGAACTCTGGTGGTCATGCAGATAACAAAATGGAAAATTGCAATCCTTCATAGCACCACGCACCTGGCAATTAAACCATACACCAGTGGCCCAATTCTGGTCTTTTCTGCTCATCTGAGAGTTGGGCATTGTGCTTTTGCCTTGTTTTAAAATACCTGTTTGTGTTTTAATCTATCCTGCAAATATTTCCATAATGTATTATACCAGGATATATGCAGAGTCTACGTGATGTACAGAAAAATAAAAGTGACTGTAATCTCAATAGGCCCTTAGTCTGTTTGAGACTTAAATAGAAGGAGGGGGAAGTGAACATCTATTGAGCATTTTCATTTTTTCAGGCTCCTAAAAGCATATATTATCCTATTTGCATCTCAACAATCTGAGATTGCTGTTGTCCATTCCCTCAACTGACATTTTTTTCTTAAAGATTTTAACAACTGACAAATTTTTTTTTTTTTTTTTTAAACCAGAAGACTAGGGGCGCCTGGGTGGCTCAGTCGGTTAAGCATCTGCCTTCAGCTCAGGTTATGATCGTGGGGTCCTGGGATGGAGTCCTGCATCGGGCTCCCTGCTCAGTGGGGAGCCTGCTTCTCCCTCTGCCCCTCTCCCCAACGCATGTTCTCTCTCTTTCAAATAAAATGTTAGGAAAAGAAAATAACATAAGACTAAGGCTCAGGGAATTTGGGGAATTTATTCTTGGTCACATAGAAAATAAATGGTGAAGTATTTTTAAGAAGTACAAGTACATGGGTGCACTTGTTAATACAGTGGAACGCTTTCTCATTCCCCCCTTACAGGATTCTCAGTTGGTGGTCAAGGAAGACCCTAGAAGTTCCTTTTAACTTTAAGCATGGGAGACAAGGACTGTTCCTATCCCCACAAGAACAATATCAGAAGAGGATGAGGGAGAGAAGACAGAGCTGAAAGAGGGGCTCCCCACTTTCCCCCTTTCTCCCATCCCATTTATTTGACAGGAAAGGCCAACTCTAAGTAGCATGGAATAATTTCAGAGTTGAAAGATCTGGGAAGAACACTCTAGATAGGCTTCCTTTTTTCTGGGAAGGAAAGTGAAGCTGGGAGAAAGGGACTAACTATCAATGCCACTCAAATGATTTAATAGTTAAAGTATTTCATCCCATCATCTTCTCAGTCTGCCTTCCCATGTTGACATATGTCCAAAGCATATTTCTGCCCCTGCTGCCTCTGTAGTCCTAGACTTTCAAGGCTAACACTATGATTGCATGATTATTTGCTGTGTAATAAGCACACATGCTATGTTTGTGGGAATAAAATTACTACCTTCTACGTATGTTTCACTTATTGGATTATACTAGAAGCACCCCAAAGGTGCATGGTCTGGAGAGGGAGACCTCAGAACAGGGCTACCGCATAACTCAGTGTGAGGAAACAAACCAGTGCTAACTAAATATCTACTTTGTGCTATACATGGTACTTGACACATCCACACATCTCATTCCATTTAATGGTCAATAATAATCTTTAGAGCTCGGTACAAGTATATCTAATTTTTAGTAGAGGACACTGAGTATTGAGAGGTTAAGAAATTTGCCTGATTTCATCTGGTAATTAGTCATTGGTGGAGCCCATATGCAAATTCAGGTTGGCTAATTCCTACTGTTTTCCTCTACATCAGGCTGTCTTTCAGTGCTTGTCACAGCAGGTGAGCACACAGGGTTTGGGATCTGAGCTTGTTGCTGCAGGGGAGCTGAAAATGTTCTTCAGGGGTCTGGCTTTTATTTTGGCCTCCTTGGGGAAACCAGCAGATACCCAGGGTGGAGTATGTGTAGGGGGTATGGGTGTTATCTTCTCTGCAGTTGGGAAAATATGCTTACAATGGGATGACACAAACAAAGAAGAACAAGAATAGCCAACATCATTGCATACTTACAGATCTCTGCTAAGGAACCTATGGATGTTGTCTGATTCAGTTCTCACAATGACCCATAGAGGTAGATACAGATCTACAGGTGAGAAAATGAGCCTTGTAGAAGTTAACTTACCCCAGTCAATTGAGCAAGTTTTTGAGTTAACTAGGAAGTTAAGAACCTTACTTTGTACATAGTTCTTACTGACCTCAGAACCCTAATTACTTTGTTGCATTGCATCTAATATCAAGAGTGATTATTCATTCTGTACCCAGCAACCCAACAACTACTAAACCACAGAAATCTTTTATTTCTGGGCAGTTCAGTTAAGTAAGTTTTATTGCCTAATGTCAGACCTCTTTTATTTAGAGAGCTGCCAACCTGAGATAACCTCCCTCTTTAGTTTGTTGGTGGTTATTCATTCATTGGGGCTGCTGTTAATTTTAATTACTTGTTTGACCTTTGGCCGCTATAAAGTTCATCTGATTAAAAAATATTTTCTTAACATAGAAAATTGCCAACAAATACCAAAAGCACTAGGTCAACCAAGCCAGACATGCTTGAATAAATAACCACAGAGCTTATAAAATGTCTGCCTGTGCCCTTGACATTTGTAAAGAGACATTTATGACTCCAACACAATCTTTGCTATCATTAGGTTATTGCTAACATACCAATCTTAACTTGACCATCAGCTTTGATTTTTCCACTGGCAAGAATAGCTTAAGCGTTTCACATTTTTTGCATTACTGGTACTATACAGATCTCACCCCACTTAAGATACACACATACACACACACCTATATATACTTTCTCAACAAAAGAGGCTAACACAATATAAACACTTAGTACTCTAAAATACGGAAAGGCAACAGAAACCTTCTGTAGTGGACAAGGAGAGGGGGCTTCAAAGATAGCTGAAAGAATGTAAATTAAGCATAAAAGAGGATTTCCTCTTTGTTGGAAATTGGAGAAATCCAGTGAAGTTGGAGAGTCATTATTTGCCAAGAGTATCCTTCTTGGAAGATGCTTGTAAATAGGGTCAGTTTCTTTGGCAGTTCTTGGATTCAGGGAGAGAC
Organism: Halichoerus grypus; assembly: GCF_964656455.1. Lineage (NCBI taxonomy): Eukaryota > Metazoa > Chordata > Mammalia > Carnivora > Phocidae > Halichoerus > Halichoerus grypus. Next base: position 9,591,877 of record NC_135726.1, read on the forward strand.
TCTTGGATTTTTAAGTTTTCCTTCCTTATGTTCTTTACTTAAATCTCTTGACTGGGTGCTTATTCTTTTGTGGTGGTATCCAGATTGCTAGGCAGAAGTTACTTGGTAGAAAATATTTGAAAGAATTGAAAGGAGGGAAGTATAGATATGACATTTTGCTTCTGGTCAGAGTTTTCCTATAAAATTTGTACATATGAAGACTGTTTTTGCTCCACAGTTCTGAGATTGAATCTTCATAGTCATAACCTTCTCCCTACGTTGTAATCTGGGATGAAAGCTGATCTCTGGGCACTGGATCCGTGTTACTGGCAAGTGAAAAAGTTCCTGTTTTTTTTTTTTTTTTTTTTTAAGATTTTATTTACTTATTTGACAGAGAGAGAGAGAGATCACAAGTAGGCAGACAGGCGGGCAGGCAGAGAGAGAAGCAGGCTCCCTGCTGATCACGGAGCCCGACGTGGGGCTCGATCCCAGGACCCTGGGATCATGACCTGAGCCAAAGGCAGACGCTTAACCAACTAAGCCACCCAGGCACCCCTGGCAAGTGAAAAAGTTCTTAAGACTTGGTCTCTGCTTCACGTTATTTTTCTTTCTCTTCACCCATCCCCTTTCTTTGAAATGGTAGATGCACTCTAGCTGTTAAAAATGTCTATTTTTTTCTACAAAATGGGCCGCAACTTAAATCAGTGGAAATCTTGGTTATTGAAATATTAAGCTTTCAAGTGAGTCTGTGGGCTTAACTGTAGAAATTGTTTGACAAGCACAAAAATACCAAAACAAGTTGGTCCATTAAGTCCACTTACATACGTAAAACATTTTTCTCAATTTAAAAGTAATATATATGTTCATTTTAGAAAGTGTGTAAAATAGGGAAAACGCAAAGAAGAAAATAAAATTCACCCATAAAATCCTATCATCCAGAAGTAACAGCTTATTAACAACTTAATGCATTCCTTTTCAATCTTGTGTGTTTACTAATGGCTACGTGTCTAAAAATCTACAATAATGTCTGCTCTGTTGTAAACTTAATAAATATTTGTCGTATGTGAACAAGATGATTTATGTGACCAGGGTCTGTTTTGTTTTTGATTACTGTGAATGTTCTGTCAGTTACAGCTATAAACAACATTAATCTGTTGTAAGTTATTCCTGCTTGGTACCTGATTTCCTTTGGGTATTTGACCTTGAGAGCCTGCTCTCTAGACTTATCTACATAAATATGATGGTACATGTTGAGAGTGCTAATAGATTAATTAGATAATATAGCCATATGTTAATGTTAATTTAAATTTTAATCTGTAGTATGCCCCCAGAAGCGAGTGGCAACAGGGGGTATTAGAACACAGAGCCTGAAGCCATGCAAATACAGATTCTGATCCTGACTCTGCAACTGCCAACCGGCATGTCCTTAACAAATTACTTAATCTCTTTGAGCCTTAATTTCCCCATGGCTAAAATGACCGTAAAAACCCACATCATATGATTATTGTGAGATGAAAAATATGTACAAAGAGAAAGAAATCACTAAATAAATTTGAATTAACCCACAGTGGGACCCAGAAAATTTGTTTAAGAAACCATGACTTATCTAATGCCATGTAAGTTTGTATAAGTGAAAAAGCCATACTGTTATAAGGCTAAACAGTAGCCTGGATTTTTCCCCCCAAATGATGCCTTCCTAAAAGATGACAATTATGAGTGTTCACTCCTAAAAGGGAAACCCCAGGGCTGACAGGCTGGCTAAATCTACACCTTGGAAAATTACCTTCATTTTAATCCTCTTGTTTTTTGAGTACTCAGGAAATTTCTTTTCTCAGAGCCACGTGATATTTGATTTTTGTGCGTTTGCTTCTAAAAAGATGAGGGCCCTTTTCTCTCTGGTTCTTGGATGTCAGTTTACAGCTGGTGATAATTTTCATTTTCTAAGCCTCTCCTATTGTACAGTGCCCTTCTACCTACACTGTCTCATAAAATGTCACAAAAACTTACAATGTAGTAGTAGTAGTATTCCACTTCGTAGACATTCTCGAATGTTACCTGCATTTTACAGATGAGGAAGCCAATTGCTTGCTCTCTGTCAAAAAGCTGGTTTGATAACAAGGCAAATAGAGAACACAGTCATGTCCGTGAGTTGTCGCTGGCCCCCTGTCGTCAGTGAGTGTTGGGGGTAGAGAGGCTAAGTCAAAGGCGATATATTTTCCCAGGCCGGCCTCACCTTGGTGCCCAGGAGAAGGCAGAAGCCAGGCCGCTGGCCCTTCTTCTCCAGGAGGCTGAGCAGGTGCTCCTGGAAGACGCCGACCCTGGTGAAAAAGTGGCCATTGCGCCAGCAGCCCTCCACGTTGTCGAAGTCCACTCCCAGCGGCCTGAGGAAGCGGATCGCTGCGGGGGTCCAGCGCAATCTGCTGCGGGCGCGCCAGCAGCGGGCCCCGCCGCGCGCGTCCTGCACGGTCAGCTTCAGCACCCGGCCGGAGCGGACAGCGACGAGCGCGGCCGCTAGCCCAGCGGCCCGGCGCCCACCACCAGCACAGGCACGCGGGCGCGCCGCCGCCGCAGCTGGTCCGCGGGCACCTTGACCGCCCGCAGCAGCAGCACGGCCAGCAGCGTGCCCCGCGCCGCGTCCAGCGCCAGCGCCTCGGTGCCGCCGTCGGGCCCTGTAGTCCCCGCGCCCATCGCCCCGCGCCTCCTTCCCAAGCCCGGCGCTTGGGTGGGGGGGATCCTGCTCTGCTGCAGCCACTCCCCGCGAGCAGGGCCCCACCCCTCCGGTCTCTCGGGCTCCTGGGGGTGTCAGCAGGCAGACGTCCCAAACACGTAAATAGTTCCAGAAGTGGTTGGGGCTAAGTATACCCCTTCATCGGGCTCGGGGCTCTGTCACCCTTGGAGTCTGTCCTTTTGAGGTCACTTCTTGAGACCTTTTAAAGCTCCGTCGTTGTACCCCTACTGTATTTCATATTACATTTGTCGTGGTTTGTAATTATGTTCTTTTGGTAACTATTTAATGCTGGTCTCCTATATGTTTTTGTTCTTCACGGTAGGAACAGTTCTTAGCACAACGTGCCATTTGTCTAACCCGAATAATATACCAAATGTAATAATAATGTTACAGGCTACCTGTGAGGCTTCTTCCAAGCGGGCCACGATCTGTTTTTGTTTTAGCTCAATACACTAATGAATATTTGTCAAATTAACCATTACCAAAAAAAAAAAAGGACTGTTTATTTTATTTTATTTTTTTTAAAGATTTTATTTATTTATTTGACAGAGAGAGACACAACGAGAGAGGGAACACAAGCAGGGGGAGTGGGAGAGGGAGAACCAGGCTTCCTGCGGAGCAGGGAGCCCGATGCGGGGCTCGATCCCAGAACCCTGGGATCATGACCTGAGCCGAAGGCAGACGCTTAACGACTGATCCACCCAGGCGCCCCAGGACTGTTTATTTTTAATCCTAATAATTTTATGGGGTAACTATTATGAATATTATGAACCACTTACATTATTGTTTTAATCTTTCTCAGTTTATTTAGAGGTTGGTGAAGGATTCAGCGAGTTAAGATGACTTCTTCCGGGTCACAGAGCTAGTGAACACACAGATGCTGGTGTTCAAACCCAGGACAGACTGATTCCAAAGTTAGTGGCATTTACAGGGCCTGCCGTTTCTTCAGTTTGTAGAGTCCTTTTAGAAAGCAGCTTAGCACCAAGTTGCAAAGTGTCTAAGGTTATTCCCACCCTTTGATTCAATAATTCCACTCTGGAAATCTGTCTTAACAGGGGAGGAAAAGTCAAAAAGTCAAAAAGAAAAAAAAAGATGTCCATTACAGCATTATTTACAGAAAAAGAAAAAAACAAAATTCCCATTTATTTAAATAAATATAAAACATTTATATTCAGTTATTTAAGTAAAATTCCAATCATAAAAGTATTTGAAAAATTGCAATCATATATGTCCTTAAAGAATAACACCTTGGAGGGGCGCCTGGGTGGCTCAGTCGTTAAGCGTCTGCCTTCGGCTCAGGTCATGATCCCAGGGTCCTGGGATTGAGCCCCGCATCGGGTTCTCTGCCTGGTGGGGAGCCTGCTTCTCCCTCTCCCACTCCCCCTGCTTGTGTTCCCTCTCTTGCTGTCTCTCTGTCTGTCAAATAAATAAATAAAATCTTAAAAAAAAAAATAACGCCTTGGAATATAATGGAACAATGGAAAGAACGTTATGAAAAATCTAGGAAAATCGTTATTTTTATAAGTAAAATAAAGCTGGATATAACATTGGCTAATGAAGTATCCTCCACAACTCTGCATGGGTGTTGGTAGAATTAGACACTGCTGGGTATATATACTCAATAAATATTAATTGGATAAATAAATGAAAAAGACTGAGATAAAGGATAATTTCTAAAATATTTTTTTTACTCTTCGAATTTTTTCTATGGTAAGATGTTTTTATATTACAACAGAACTATAAAGATGCCATAGAGTATGTGCTTGCTTATAAATGGTATATGCAAATTTCAACTCACTGTCCTGGAATGATCTATATCATTCCTACTGATAGATGAGGAGTGGGGGCCCCAAAATTTATTTTCACCTGGAGTCCCATGTGTCATAAATGTGCAATCTGGGTCTTTTGACTTCAACTCATATGACCTTACCTGATTTTGAACTGGGCTGCCATGTTCCACGCTCTACATTAGGAGATAGGGAACTGAACTCTAGTCCCTGCCCTGTCCCTGGCTTGCTAGGTGATTTGGGATAACTCACTTCTCTCAGGGTCTCTCTTGGATTTTTACCCTGCTGATTATAAGATGGCTTTCTTTTCTGTTCTTTCTTTTTTTTTTTTTTAAGATTTTATTTATTTATTTGACAGAGAGAGAGACAGCGAGAGAGGGAACACAAGCAGGGGGAGTGGGAGAGGGAGAAGCAGGCCTCCCGTGGAGCAGGGAGCCCAACGTGGGGCTGGATCCCAGGACCCTGGGATCAGGACCTAAGCCAAGGGCAGACGCTTAATGACTGAGCCACCCAGGCACTCCTGTTCTCTCTTTCAATGGAGAGAGAGCTGTATCAAAAAGGGTTGCTCATCATGTCTAATATTGCTCCCTCTGGTCACTCTATCTTTTGTCTCCCTGTTTTATTTTCTTCTGTTACTATTTTCATTATGTCATTTTGTTATGCTATTTTGTCATGTCGATTTTTCCACATTTTGTGATATGATTTTCAGAAATGACCTTGTTTATTTCTTTGCCTGTTTTTTTGTATATTTTGCCTATCTAGATGTAAGCTCTGTGAGATCATAACCTAGCCTGTCCCGGCTGATATGGCAACAAAAACTAGCTCAAATGGAAAAGATAATTTGTCTTGTGTAGCTTGAAGGGATTGGAGTGGCTCATAGAATTTATAGAAGCAGCAACCAGGACTTTAGAAATGACAAAGGCCGCACTGTGTGAACACATACCTACATGTACTTATTTCTTCTACCCCCCTCCCACCCCCCACCCCACCTCATCATTTCTCATTACCACTTATCTTTGCTTTCCTTCACTCTACACATTGCATCCATCTAGAAGGGAAGAATTCTGCCAAAAGCCCTAAATTCACTTTGTTCCAATTTAACATTTCCAGCAGTTTCATTGCCCCCATGTCAGAGGGCAGCCACTGGAAAAGATCCTGATTGGTTTTGCTTGGGCTATGTATGCTTCTTTGAACCAGTCACACTAGGAGTAGAATTGTGAGCTGTGCTTGCTCGTGTGTGCATGTGTGGTTTTTTTTTTTAATCGTTAATGTACATTTAATTTGGTATTTCTGTGCAAAAGCTTATTTAAATCATTGACCATTTTGTGGTGTTCAGTTTAGGTAATACTGCATAATAATAACCTATAGTCCACTTAACTTCCATATGTAAATATAGAGGTACTAATACTTTCTTCTTAGACTTCAGTGAATAGTCTTGCTCTCCTCCTGTGTGCCGTGTTGTTACATCCTTGAGCGTAGGAACCATAACTCCCTTATTTTCTGTCCCTCCAATATTACCTAACAAAGTGCTTTATAGTTAGTAGCTACCCTCTGAATTTCTGACATCAGATTAAATGAGCTACTTAAGTAGCTGAATTTGTGGACTACATTCATTACATGTGCTTTATTTGGTGAGGATATGATTAGTTTTCACTACTGTGAAAGCAGGAAAGACTATAACTCTCTTTATTTTTAGTTTAAGAAATGCTATTCAGCAGTGCTAGGGAAGAGAAAGAAATCATTGATCATTGCAATAAGTCCTCCTTCACATCATGAATTCGAGCCTCTCTTATTGATATTTCCTTTAACTAATTGACTTTTTACCTTGTACCTCATTTAATGATATGGATAGAGGCATCTGTGGTAGGTGGAAAAATTGCTCTCAGTATTGTTCTTCACTCAGATGAACTGCAGATGTTACCCTTGACATGTGAGTTAAAGAAAAGCAAACTTGCAGGAATCCATCAGAGACTGTCTCTAGGCAAGTAAGTAAGGCTTTAGGCCCTTGCCATCAGACCGGTGTGTGTGATCTAGTACTCTTGGTTTCAGCTGTAAACTTTTAGAAATGCAGAATCTAGGGCCTCAGCCCAGACCCTCAGGATCTAACTTAACAAGTTTCTCAGGTGATTTATAAGCAAAAGAAAGTTTGAGAAGCACTGCTCTAGAGATTAGAATCAGATTCCTGGAAGGCTTGTAGGGCCTTGAAGGTTGGGCTTTGAATGTAATTGATATTTTCGGGAAGCCAAGTGTTTACCCTAGGGATGACAATAGTGGCAAATGTTGATGTCCTCCTACCATGAGGTTGTGAGAGACATTACTAATTGTTCAGGGCACTCTTACCACCAAACTTCAGGATGTCTGTCCACATTCTCTACCTAGTGTGGTAACTTTCATGGAGACAGAAAAGTTGGCCTAAGAATTAAGGTCTATTTATTAATCTTGTCTGAAGACCAATAGTTGTTTGCTGAGTAGTGTCCAACAAGCAAAATAGACCAAAGGGAAATCTAGGTTATTGAATCTTGTGGGTATGGCTTTTGGATAATTTTTTGACCAAATAATAAAGTCAAGGTCATGAGTTTTGCCCTCAGCAAACCAGATAATCTCTTAATCCACTTCTTCCGGTCTTGCTCTGTCCCCCATTCATTTGCTCTTCCTCATGCTAAACTCATCTGAATTCCCCTCACTAACCTTCATCTTTTGAATTAAGCTGCTTCTCTTGATCTTTCTGGTTGGGGTACTTGGGAGAGGATCATTGTAACTATAATCCCCATCTCCTGGAGACCCAAACTCTGACACTGACTTGTATGAACCCTGGTTGTCTTTATTCACCGTTTTGAAACAAACTCAGACTGAATGCCTCATCAAGGTCATCTGTTGCCTAAAATGTTACCCCAAATGATAGAAACTGGGAGAATGGATTAGAATCCACTTAAATTGCCTACTTGAACAGGCTTGACGTTGTCACAATTCCCCCTAGTTGCCAAAGATGTAGGATCTGAGTCAACTTTTTAAGTTCTGGTCACAATTCCACTACTTCCTGGAGTGTGATGTGGGACAAGTTAGCACATATCTCTTCTTTTCGGTTTGTTCTTCTTTCTGTGAAGTGGAATAATTCTAGAGCCTAATTCCCAGGGTTGTTTTGGAGATTAATGAGAATTATGTAAAATTTGGCACTGTACCTGGAGTATGATAAGATTTTACTACCATTGATGTCTACTAATTTCATTATTGTCATAATCTTTGAGGGGATTTTGGCTTTGTTGGAATAGAGGATTGGGCAGGGTCAACCAAAAGCAATTGGAGGTACAACTTTCTTTTTAATATTCTCCTCTTCCCTCCAGACTTAACTCTTTATTGTCATGTAAAATTATTCTCCTAAGACATCTAAATCACCAGTTCAGTCAGATCCAGGGTATTTCCTCCCCCAAATTATGCCAAGTTTGGTATAAACCAATGTAGTTTGAATAATTAATCAACATCCAAATATATCCGCAGCAACCAGAACTCAGGCTTTATTGTGCAGTGAAAAAAACTAAAACTTAATTCCAAGCACACGTAATTAAAGTTTGCAGAGAAAGATATTGTTCATAAAACATATTTGATATTTAAAGAAAAAAATGACATTTGAAGAACAGAATACACTTAGAATTTCTGGCTTCTAAAAAGCCCATTTCCCTCAGGCCTAAGCTTTGTAATTTCATATTAGGCAATGATGTTATTTTGTACAATCTAGTTAAACTATTTAATGGAAATAGCATTTGACAGAATAAAATACTACATAGATGTATGACTACAAAATAGTATTATTTAAATCCAATGTTCAACTTCAAAAGATAGATTGCCCCTAATAGACTTCAATATATGCTTGTTTAAATATATATATAAGTACATAAAGTATATAAAAAAGGAAATGATATATATAATATCAACCCTCGATTTCATCCGGGAGGATAAGGATACTAAAGCCAGGGAAAAGTAGACATATTTTTTTCTTACTTATTTTCCCATACACTCTGCCTTAGGGTTACCCGTTTGAGTCAGAAATTGTAATGTAATTCTGGGACTAAACATTGACCAAATATGCTACTTTATCATTTCCTTTCAGAACTTGACTAGGCATTTTCAAAATCAGTGTGTGTATATGGTGGAGGGAAAGGGTCATGAAGAAAACAAAGTTAAATCAGAACATTTCTGAGACATCCATGTTCTGATGTGGCAGACAAGATGCAGGTCCCACCAGGGGATGCAGCAACTCAGAAAAGTTTATGGGCTAGCAAGGTACTATGACTGGGATGGAACAGACTGGGCATCAGACTGAGGTTTCTGGATTATATCACACCCAGACTCTCTGATTGAGAGAATTCTCATCAATCAAATACATACTAAACTTTAAAGGGAAAATCTTCCAGGTAGCTGTTGTGTTTTTAACACAGACGTGGTTTCTATACAAGGGAGAGGGCCTAGGAAAGTGGGAAGGATTTGATAGCCCATTTTGCAGAACCCACATTAACATTGTGCACATAGCTGGTCATTATTTTCTGATCTCCTATACCCCATGGAGGGCAAAATCACAATGAAATGTGGTAGCAAAATTGGCTGACTCCTGTATTCCTATGGACACAGATGCCCGTGTGACAATTCTGACTTACTCTTGTGAACCATCAGCCTATAAATCGTGACCGATCTTGCATTTTTGAGAAGAGCCTATTAAGGGATGATAAATTCGCATATGTACCTCTTGCTGCTACGACAGACCTCGTCACTCCATTTCCCCTGAGCTGACTGGGAGAACAGGGCACAGTTTTCTCGCTTACCGCCGTTAGGCTGTGCACGGTCCCAGTTGAGGAAGGAGATGGTGACTCCATGGACATCAACAAACTTGCCCTCTGTGACCATGTCATTGATGCCCAGCCAAAAGTCATTGACACCTGGAAGGCTGCTTTTACCATAGTCTCGGAGGGCATTGATTTCATCAGAGTTTCTGGGGATAACCAAGGTTCCTCCCTTGGAGATGCAGTCTTCGTTGGCTTCATGGAAGTGCTTCAAGCCTTCCGAAGCAAGGTAGCATTTCTTGTGAACTTTTGTGCCTCGGAGACAGACTGTAAAGATGTGAAATTTGATATATTAAGATGCTTTTTGAGTGTTTTGCATCCAGGACTGGACTTGGAAAATAGCAATTAATATTTGTGGATTGAATGATGTGTCATCATAATGATGAATTAATATTTATTGGAGATTTTGTATGTGTCAGACCCTGTGCTAAGCACTTTATAATAATGAACTCATGTAATAATCACAGCAGTCCCAGAAAGTGAGATTTTATTACTCCCACTTTTAGAGATCAGGATATTGAGGCTTACAGAAGTTGTTATTTGTAACGACTTAGTGTGTAAAAACGTGTTACATAGCAGATAAGATCATAACTACATAAATCCAGGTCTGTCCCACCATCAAAACATTTTTAGCCCATGCTGCTCTGATAGACACATGCTTGGTAGTTTGTAGAGCTCTACTGTGTGCTGATTTCCTTGGAACTTCTGGAACTGGGTGGTGTTCCATAATTATTTAAAAAACAAACAAAAACAGAAGTGTGAGTTGACATATGGAGAGACAATGGTTTTGTTATGCAGATAACTCAGCCCTGGTAATATTGTTTAGGTTATCCAGGATAAACCAAACATAAAGATAGTTTTAGGGCAAAGCATTGGAGAACCAGGCTCTGACATTTATTAGGTGTGTAATTGTTGGAGAAAATACTTAATGTCTCTGTGCCTCAGTTTCCTCATCTGTAAAATGAGGATAATCATAATGGCACCTATCTCATAAATTGTTGGAGGACTAGTGTGTTAATATTTGTAAAGTATTTATAGTGCCCAGCTGTGGGGAAAGCGTTAATAAAACTCTTTTGCCTTCTGTCTGGTCATTTGATCTTCCTTTAGCTTCTGAATTCTGATCCTAGAAACCTGATAAAGGGAATATGTAAACAGTATTACTAGGCAAAATTGCTTATGGTAAAAATGACCTTGAACTGGTCATATATAGCTGGCCTGGGAGTTATAAATCCTCGATGGAAGGCCATAACTTTAGTCTTCCCTGAAAGTGGTAACTCTTATAATTGGACAGGTCTCTTGAAGGACCCTTGAAGTTCTGTTTTTGGAGTTGCTTTGTAAGGTGTTGGATCCCGGGGGTATAAGCATTGTGGGCAAGGGCTGTTCTTGAACCCACCCAGTGTGGCTCTCTTTTCCTTACCCTGGGAGCCAAGGAGGGTAGCTTTTTAGGTTTCTGGGAGCTCTACCCCCATGTAAAGAGGAATGGCAAGCTGTGGTTCTAACCAATGGCCTTCCATTTGCATCTGGTGTTCCATGTGGCCAGAGTGAGTCCTGTGATCCTATGTTTAGTTGAACCTCAGCAGATCTCCCAATGGGCACTAAGTAAACATCTAATGAGTGCTAATTATTTTCACCAATTAATATTTGCTTCAATTCTGTTTCATTGCCTATTAGAGAAGAATTATGAACAAGCTTTTAAAATGTATTATTGAAATGTTTATTTTTATTTCTCTACCACCCATATATAGGAGAAGGGAGTAGAAAATCAAGCTGATTTCCCCAAACAGTTGTCTGCCCAGCTTTTGAATCCTTTCTCCTGGACGCCTCTCTGGGTTTCCAATGTGTCTTTTAAAAAGTGTCACCTAGGGGCGCCTGGGTGGCTCAGTGGGTTAAGCATCTGCCTTCAGCTCAGGTCATGATCCCAGAGTCCTGGGATCAAGCCCCACGTCAGGATCCCTGCTCAGCGGGAAGTCTGCTTCTCCCTATCCCTCTGTCCCTCCCCCTGCTCCTTCTCTCTCTCTCTCTCAAATAAATAAAATCTTTAAAAAATAAAATAAAAAGTGTCACCTAGAACTTGACATGTATTCTAGATATGGTTTGAATTACTGGCAAATCACGATTTCTTTTCCTATCTCTTTTGAGACAAGGCATTGATGAGTCGGGTCTTACCTGTCTGTAGGGCTTGCATTTCCTTCAGGGCATTGACTTCTCTCCAGAGCTTTTCAATTTGAGTCTTCAGGTCTCCATCCTTTTCTGGGGATATTTTAGGGTAGGAGGAATGAAAAGCGTATGATTAAAATAAGATAAAAATAAAATAAAACTTTGGAACCCAGAATCTAAGGTGAGGGTGGTTTTGATGAAACTGAGCCGAGTGTACATGAAAATTAATGGATGACAATATGTTGGCCAGGAAGATTCATAAGAGCTTGGTTGTAGTAATAATTCTAGATGGTCCTTCTTTGAGACAGGGCTGCTGTGCCTCTCCAGCCCCATCCTGTGGGACTCTCCCTCCATCAGGCATCAGACTTGTTGACTTTCAGAGTCAGGTGTGTCATCTCAGCATCCATTCCTTTGGGTTCCTCCTGCCTGGAACACTCTTGCTCCAGCTCTTGTCCATCTCCTCATTGAGCTGAAATATCTTTTCCAGAAGCCTTTTCTGGTCATTGTCTCTACATTAACATCTGTCTGACTAATCTCTTTCTTTGAACCTTTACTTTTCTTCTGAGCACTTTTCTCTAATCTATATTTTTACTTACTTAATTTCATGTGTCTTACTGTCCATGGTGCTCTTTGTGCTTAACACAATGCTTGGCACATAATAGCTGCGCATAATGTTTGTTGAATGAATAGACAAGATTCTAGGACTGATGGGGTCTGTCTTAGAAATTGACAGTTTGAACTCTTCAAAGGCAAGAATTATAATAAATTATCATAAATAACAAAAAGGAAAAATATTAAGAGCCACCATACACTGTACACCAGGAGCTTAATTCTTTCAGTATTCCTGTGAGATAGATACCATCACTATCCTCAGTTCACAGAAGAAATAGTAGAGGCACAGGAAGTCAAATTAACCTGCCATAGGCTAGCCAGCTAGTAAGGTGCAGTCAAGATTTGAATCTGTCTTACTCCAAGTCTGTGCTCGTCACATCCTTCTGATCTGCTCCTGCACAGTAATTGCCTGATCCCTAGCACATGCCCTTGAACAGAGAAGATGCTTAAAGCTTGGTATGAGCTGTCCCCACCTGCCTCCTTATATAGATGCCATATGGGGAATCTGTGTTCTATCCTGGGTTTTTCAGGACCGTCCCAAAATCCACACATGCTGATTCATCATCCTCTTTAACATGCGCTTTGCAAGTCAGGTGTTTCCACGCTGGGTTAAGAAAGCCTTCTGGGATACCCAGGGGTGGACCCCACCTCTGTTTCACTTGATGTTGCAAATCAATTCTGAAAGCATCCAGTAGCTCAGCTCAGAAATACAGTAACCCAAGAATTTCCTCAGAGACCATTCGATCCAGAATAAATATAAGGGTACATTCAGAATGCAAAACCATCAACTGTTGGAGACCAGGCTCACAAAGACCGCTGAAGACTTGCTTCCAAGTTTCAAATTGTCAACCATACAAATGTCATCGCCTTCCCTCTCAGCTTCCTGCTTCATTCTATATAAGTATGTGGCCTCCACAGGGAAGCTGTAAACGTTGTAATTAACATGAAGACATGAATAACATTAGGCTCCTGGGAAATCATTATGGAAATCATTGTCCAGGTGACTTGGCTTCTGCTTCTAACCTTTGTGACAAATGTGGATGTGTTTTGTCTACAATGAATACAGGGAATATTTCAATTTAAAAATTAAATTTTAGGGGCGCCTGGGTGGCTCAGTCGTTAAGCGTCTGCGTTTGGCTTGGGTCGTGATCCCAGGGTCCTGGGATCGAGCGCCGCATCAGGCTCCCTGCTCTGTGGGAAGCCTGCTTCTCCCTCTCCCACTCCGCCTGCTTGTGTTCCCTCTCTCGCTGTATCTCTCTCTGTCGAGTAAATAAATAAAATCTTTTTTAAAAAATTAAATTTTATTCATTTCTGCAACATATAATTTATTGAGACCTATGAGTTAAATTACCAGGGAAATTTTGTTTTTGAGTTAAGTCCCTCGATTGCCATTTTGAGTAAAACAACAATAACAACAACAAAAACTCCCTCTAATTTTATTATTGTTTTTCTCCAAAAGTAGTTTCAGTATAGAAATGCAGAAATAATTCCTGGAAAATGACCAGTAAACCTATGAAATCTACCTCATCCTCATTAACAACCAAAGAAGTGTCAACCTTTTTAACAACCAAAGAAATGCAAATTAAAAGAGAGGTATTTTGTTTTTTGGTTAGGTTGACAGAGCTTAAGCTGATGATACGATGTTACGTTGTCAAGGTGTGTGGGAATGGTCACTCTCATATGCTGAAGACGGGAGCAGTGTGGGTTGATGCTATTATTTTGGGAGACAGTTGGAAAGTGTGATGAACCTGCAGTTTTCTAGAGGTGTATCATAACATCCTACCTAGCATGGGTTCAATATATGTGTACAAAGCAGTTCACTGAGGCAGTGGGTCAAAAACAATAGAATGGAAGCCACATAGAAGTTCACCAAGAGAGAACAGATGACATGAATCACGACCCATCTGTGCAATGGAATATTATGCAACTACTTTAAGGACTGATGTATCCCTTATGTTGATAGTTATCCAAGATTCGGTGGATGAAATAAATTAATAGCCAATTCTTATTTGGTTAAAAATAGCAGGTTTTAATTGTGCATTAGAAGAACTCTGGGAATATTATTTCCCAACATGTAATAGTGGGTAATTTTGTGAAGAGGGTTGGGAGAGAAAAAATGGCTTTCATTTTTGATTTCATAAAGTTTGGTATAATTACCAGATACTTAAAATGTTTTAAAATTGTATGTGTTAGTGGAGAGAGAAGTGTTTGGTAAGTTTAGGCTTATTGCATCACTTACTGCTGTAGAATCTGCTTTCTTGGACTTAATAGCGAAAACTCACAAAAACTCCTTCAGGAGGATGATGCTGAAGAGGTGTGCGCAGTCAGTTAAAAGGCAAACAGGGAAGAAGAGCATGTGGGTATACATGCGTGTGGCTGGGATGGGGTGGGGGGAGCTCTGCATGACCTGAACCGAATGACTTCAGAAACATCCCCATAGCACACACACACCCACATGTTCACAGCCCTCTCCACGTCCCTACTGGGTGGTCACCACTTGGCCACTGCCTCCTGGCGGTGAAGAGATGCTGGCAGGAAAAATACGCCACATGATCACACAGTATCTTCTCCCTCCCTCCTTTCCCTGCCCTCATCTTCACCAGTATACTATACCACGTATGAGAAGTATTTTAACCTTCCATTTAAAAGAGGTAACAGGAAAGTTTAATATTGTATAAGGAAAAAGAGTCCACTGAAGAAATCTTGCGTCAGACCTAAATCATAGAAATAAACGCCCCCTTTTTAGGGCACTTTATAATACGCAGAACACACACCAAGACAAGCCTCCTTTTTAACCCACCAGCCATCCATGTTGTGTCAAGTCTGCCTTGCACTTTGTTGGTTATGTTTCATATGTTTTGTTACTAATGAGGTGAAATTGTTAAGGAAATAGTGTCATAATACTGACCTTGAAATATGCTGATAGGAAAATGAAAATGACTCAGAGAATGAGATAAAACATCACTCTTCGTCTCCCTTGATACTTTTTTCCTCTTGCTATGCTTTCAGCATATTGCAGATAAATTGCTGTCATCTTTGTTTTTTGCAAGATTTGTTTTTCTTTTTTAAAGATTTACTTATTTGAGAGAGAAAGAGAGTGAGCAGGGGGGAGGGGCAGAGGGAGAGAGAGAATGTCAAGCAGACTCCCACTGAGTGCAGAGCCCAGCGCAGGGCTTGATCTCACGACCCTGAAATCATGACCCTGAGATCATAACCTAAGCTGAAAGCAAGAGTTGGTCACTTAACTGACTGAGCCACCCAAGAACCCCTTTTTTTCTTTTTTGCCTCTTAACCCAGTTCAAGCCATCCAGATTTGGGGATTGCTTGGAGATACAGTTTTGCATTAAAATGTTTTCAAACGTAGGGACGCCTGGGTGGCTCAGTCGGTTAAGCGTCTGCCTTCGGCTCGGGTCATGATCCCAGGGTCCTGGGATGGAGTCCCACATCGAGCTCCCTGCTCGGCTAGAAGCCTGCTTCTCCCTCTGCCTGCCACTCCCCCTGCTTGTGCTTTCTCTCTCTCTCCCTAATAAATAAATAAAATCTTAAAAAAAAAAATGTTTTCAAACGCTACATGACTTTGCACGTTGAAATATTTTTAAGTTTAAAAAGAGGTTCAATTTCTCTCTGACATGAAAAAACTTAAATGTGTAGTATAGACTGTCTTTTTTTTTTTTTTAAGATTTTATTTATTTATTCATAAGAGACAGAGAGAGAGAGAGAGGCAGAGGGAGAAGCAGGCTCCCCGCTGAGCAGGGAGCCCGATGCGGGACTCGATCCCAGGAGTCCGGGATCATGACCTGAGCTGAAGGCAGACGCTTAACCATCTGAGCCACCCAGGCGCCCTAGACTGTCTTTATATTGTCAGAGGTATGAAAATATACCTATGTGATAACCAGTGACAAAATGGTCTAACCTTGACTATACATTTAATAAGATTATAGTTATCTTACAAATATATTTGAACAGTTATATAATATCTAGGAATGAAACAGTATACTCTAATTTTTAATCAGTCTATCCTACTTGACCCCTTGTTCATAATAACCAGATATCCACGTATCCAGGTTACCTCCCTCTGAAGAACATTCTTCGTGGCTAAGCTCACTTGACAAAGGATATACAACACAGAAACTTTTTCTATTAAAAAAAAAAGGACCCCACTGCGTGATTCCTTTAAATATCAAATTGTTCCAGAGAATTAAAAGGTCACTCAGTCCCCTGAAATGCCATATACACATGATGGCATGGTACTTTCACCAGAGACAGTTCTCCTAGAAGAGTTTGGAAATGAATATTGCCCAGTCCCTCCCCACACTGAGCAAGCCTAGAATTTTGCTGGCCTGAAAAGCCCTGTTACCTTTCACTCGGCGTTTGCTGTGCTTCCTGGCTTTAAATTTGGATGTGTGGCTGGTGGTCTGGTCCAGGAGTAAGGTGATAACCAGGATGTAAATTACAAGTCCATTCTTTGCCATGGCTTTTGGGCAAGTCTGAGGACCACTGCCAGCTCCTGTGAAGTAGCTAAGAGGCAAGTAGACTGCGCAGCTACATCTTGCTCTGGAATGCCTGGGGCCAGCTTTATAAAAGCTCAAGTGAAAATTGGCTGGAATCCTGCTGACGAAATGTTTGAATTCCTTGGCTGGCCACAGCAGAAGGTGGCCCCTTGTTCTTGTGTCTCAGGTTAGACTTTTTTTGTTTTTAATGTTCCTGTTATATTTTCTACTTGACTTGCCTTTTCAGACTTAACTAAGGGATAAAGGGTTTTGCCTGCTTTCTTCTTCTTTCTTAAAGTCCAAGAGGTTTGTAGTCTCTGTAAAGACCCCAATATTTAAGCCCTTGATTTGGAGCTCTGAAGTTCACTTAATCATCTGGGAAATTCAGTCCCGTTTTCAGGGCAAATAAATAAATAAAGCACACCCAAAAAACTAGGAAAGCTCCTGCATGTGTATGACTGTGTGTGTGATGCTGGAGTCTACACACATTCATGTGTCTACTCAGCTCAGGTGAAACTTGGGAATGGTTTGCTCACAGAGCGTAACAGGGGTGGCCAAAGCGGATGGTCCATGATCAAACAGAAGGCTTTCTATTAGGATTTTGTGAATTCATGAAGAGTTACATTTTTGGGAAACACTTTAGAATGAAAAGAAAATTAAGATGGTGAATTATTTCTGTAAGAATTAATATAAAATATCAACTATAGCTATTTTGCAAATCCCTGTCACCCAACACTTTCTGCCTTGAAATTACCCCAAACACTTAAAAAATACTGTCAAAGGGAATACAGAAATAACAGAAGAATAGAATGAAAGACTCAGTATAATTATTCTTACCTTAACAATGGGCTTTTTAGGACAAATTCTAGGAACTAGAGAGGCTTTTGTATCAAAATCAAGGGACGTCCATTATCTTTCTTTTTCTTTTTGAGACAACATAGGAAGAATCAAGGGATGATTCATTTCCTCTGGATCTTGGAAAACCACAGTCTAATCTATCTTCGTTGCCTTCCTGTGAAAGCCTCTTTGTACCCTACCCACGTATTAACACTGAAGTAAGATCGCTGATAGAGAAAAGTCTGACATGGTTTAGCAATGTAAATGTGAAATAAAGAATAAATATTTTACTTATAATGCAGAATCCTTGTACTGATTTGGGCAATCTATGAGTAGGCACTTGACAGCATTGTGGAAACAAGCTGAGCTGGGTTCAAGTTTGTATTTCAACCATTTATCAGCTGTGTGCTCTTGGGCAAGTCACTGAACCTGTCTGGGCCTATTCTCACACAGAGCTAGGAATGCCTACTTTACAGGGCTGTTGGAAAGATTAAATGAAATAATAGCTGTAAGCACTTAGCACAATGCCTAGTGCTTAATGATAATAATAGTAATAATATCTGTAACATCCTTACCATCAATTATAATAGTATGTACAATTCATTTCATGGAATACCAGATCTTTTTATTCTTCACAGCAAGCCTATGGGATAAATATTTTCTCCAGTTACAGATGATTGAATCTGAGCCTCAGGAAAGTTAAGTGGACTTGTTCATCACTCAGATTCCAGTGGAATTGGAGTAGAATTTAAAATCTAGTTTTGACTGACCCTGGAAGATCTCTCCTTTGACCTGGCCTGTGAAAAATATGCTTTGATTTGAATAGGGAAAAGGATCAATGCTTTAAAACTGATCTTATGATTGATTGAAAATACTTTTTTCCAGCTTCTTAAATCCTTTCCTCTGAGAAGAGATTTTGAGTTACAGAACAGTCGTGGAAAGCTAATGATTTCTCTTGGATCTTTGATCTGTGCTATGTTCAAACTAGATTTGTAAGAAAAGGCTGTCTTTTTTCTTCAAAATAAATCTATATTGTTTTAGGCTCTTTTTCCTTTCTAGGAAGCCTTTGACACTTTTTGGATTTGTTTTCTTTTAGCCAGATCCTAAAGCCTTTGCTTTCCCCCTTTTAAATTAAAAGACTTTATTTTTTAGAACAGTTTTAGATTTCTAGAAAAATTGAACAGAAAGTATAGAGAGCCTGCCCTGCCCCCCTCCCCAGTTTCTCCTATTATTAGCATCTTGCAAAAAAACCAAAAACCAAAGAAAAAATCTTGCATTTGTGTAGAGTATTTGTTATAATTGATGAATGAATATTGATCTATTACTATCAGTTAAAGCCTATAGTTTACATTAGGGTTAGCTCTTTGTGTCGTACAGCTCCATGGTTCTTGGCAAATAAGTGTATAATGTCATGTATCCACCATTACGGTAACATCCAGAAGAGTTTTGCTGAAGCCCACACTTTTTGTTCTAATTAAATATTTGAGGATTTGTTTCTTCCCCAGTTGTACTGCCTGGTACCCCTCAGGACTCTCTCCTGACTACCCCCCCGTTACTCTCTCCCTCCTTCTCATGGCTTCAAACTCTCTGTCTGGGACTCTCTCACATTTACCTCTCAGTTTGGATCTCCTCCTTCAGATTCACAGTTCCAGTTGCCCATGTGACCCTTCCAGGTGGATGTCTCAGAGACATTTCAAACTCCTGATGGTTAAAGCAAAATTCTGGATTCTTCCCCCATTAACATCCCATGAATTTAAAAAAGTCTATTCTTCCTAGCTCTTCTCCAGCACAGTTAATGTCCCCAACCCACTCAGGGGGCCATTTCTGAAAACTAGGAATAATCTTTGTGCTTTGCCACCCTCTTCCCCCAGACTTTGGCCCACAATGCCCTTCCTTGCAACCTTGTCAACAGCAATGCCGTGGTTTCTACCTCTACACGGATGCTTCCTCTTTCCTGCCTCATCCCATCTGAAGTCTCTAAGAGCTCTTGTCCTGGCCCAGCTCAGCCACTCTGCTCCTGCCCATCTCAAGTGAATGCTCCACACATCATTAATGGGATCATCACTCTCTGACTTAAAACCCTCCAAATCTTTCCATTATACTGAAGGTGAAACCCGGACTTCTTACTTTGGTTTCTGAGGACCTCCTACTTGGTGAGACCCACCTGGTTCTTCCTGGTGACTTTCTCCCTTCATGGAGACCTTTTGCCAACTTTGAGTCATATTTAGTTCTGTCTTTCCATCCCCACTGTGCTTTTCCACAGCCTTTTTCTCTGTCACTATACCGTCACCCCTTCCCAAACTCGAACTCTTGGTGTGAGTCCAAATTAGTGCTACTTTGTGTATGACCCGACTCCTTCATGTCTTCCAGATCTGAACTTGAAGATCACCTTCTCACACATCTTCTCTATCTGCATAATGTAGCAAGGTCCTACTCTGTTTTCTCCAAGAAGGTCCCCTGCTTCCTTTATCGCCCTTCTCATAGTTTGGTACTCATTTAAAAAATATATTGATGTAATTGATTCACTGGTTGGATGTCAGTCTCTCCGGCTAGGCTGTAAGCCCCCAGAGGGCAGGAGCTGTTTCGGGTTAGCTCAGCTATGCATGCAGTACAGTACTTGGCACACAGTGTTTGCTCAATAACTGTTAACTAATGTGTGGCAGGACGGTTTGGCTTTTGCTTCCCTCCTCTCCCACCTCTGCTCTGAGACTCTAGCAACAAGGCACTTGACCAAGGAAATAGCAGCTCAGCTCTTGGAAGAGTAAAGAGACAGACTCATTTGGCATAATAACACTTGGAGTTATGCTAGGAAACCATCCCACTCAGCACTGGGGGAGCTCTAATTGGCTTGCAGGTGCTTGGCCGCAAGGCCAGACAAGGATAGGAGCTTTCCTTTAACTTGTCTTCCTCCTGCTGGGATTCTAAGTCCAGTTCATCCTCCTTTAGGGAAAAACCACTGGAAACTGAATGACTGCAGGATTGGCTGGAAGAAGATGAGAGTTGGCTCTGAGAATATTCTTAAGGTAAGGATTTTTATCCCTGTCCCAAATGCTGATTGACATCAGACATGGCCTCTACCCCCAAAACCTCAACAGGAATAGCAGGGGGAAAAAATGGCAATGATCTGGACAAAAATCACATCAAGAACTACACACACATTGAAGGTAATGGGTGCAGGTGGCCCTGAACCCACCTTGTCCTTGGGGAAGGCAGGCCTCACTCAGTTTTCTTGGAGGCTGAACAAATCCCTTTTTGTGGAGCGGGATGATATCACCAGCTTGTCTCCTGGGCTGGACTAGGGCTTCTGAAAGGGCTATTTAAGAAGAAGTACCCATTTATAGCCAGGGAATAGGAACCATAAAAATATTGCCTTCAGTTGGAAAGTGTTTCGGTGAGGATTTACAAACTGTCACCAGAGTTTAAATTTCCTTAATAAATTGCTGTTTACAACACGTCTCCTGACCACCCTGTGTAATTGACATGTTTATTCCACTGGTTGCTATTTTAAAGTTGCTCTAAGCTGCTGTTTTCCAGAGTGTCTAATAAACAAGTCCGTCGTCCTCCTTGCTGTTTGTCTGTTAATACTCAAGGCTGAAATCTTTAAGGCTGCCTTCAGAGGTTCAAGGGCAGCATTTAGGGGAAGTGATAGGGCTGAAGGTGGATAGAGCAGAGATGAGGTTGAAATGCTTGAAGGAAAGATTGGTTATGGTGTCTGTGCAAGTTGTCTCATTTTTGCTTAGAGCTATTACTTGTAGCTGTGACTGGCAAAAGTGTCGGGGAATTTGAAGAGAAGGCTGAGGACAGGGTTTGGGAAGAGGGTTCAAAGCCCTGCTGAGATGGGTTAGCATTGAATGTACATAAAGAGCAAGGACTCCAGTAGTTTGGGGTTAAAATTTCAGATCTGTTACTTTTTAGTTGTGTGATGTGTTCAGACTTTGTTGTTTCTCCTGTGGTTTCCTGATCTTTCTTACAGAATGTTGAGAAAACTAGAACATGTGTATAAAACATGCAAGCCACATCTTAGCTTAGGCCTCCCTAAAGACCCATCATATAGATCCATGAGGCATCATGTCTCTATAAGGTCCTCAGACTCATCCTTGCCCTGACCTCAATGTGCCCTGACCACAGATTTGACCCCATTTGTACCCACACTGAACATACTTTATCATAAAACTTCTCAACCTTTTTTACTTATTTTATATATTTGTATCTCTCACATTTTTTACCTTGGACTTGGATCTTGCCCTATTCTCTGCTGATTTCCTAGACCAACACTGTCCAGTAGAACTGCTCAGTAGTCCCATGTGGCTAACAGCTGCCATACTGGATAGCACAATTTTAGTGCCTCACATAACGACTGACGTTTAGTAGACATTTAATAAATGTCTATTACGTGAAGTGGTTCAACCAAGAAGATTTGGAGTAAAGAGAGTGGCGATTAATCTCATTGTAACTATTATGCTAGGATTTTTCATGTAAATCCTGTAAGGAAGGCATTGTTGTAGGGATAGAAGGTGGACCTAGCCTTAGGGAGTGAGGTGAATTTTCTAAGAATCTTCAGCTTCTAAGTATTAGTCAAACTTGGTCTCCTCAAGGGGCACCTGGGTGGCACAGTTGGTTAAGCGTCTGCCTTTGGCTCAGGTCATGATCCCGGGGTCCTGGGATTGAGCCCCCACATTGGGCTCCCTGCTCAACAGGGAGTCTGCTTCTCCCTCTCCCTCTGCCCACCCCACCCCCTACCGCTGCTCATGCTCTCTCTCTCTCTCTCTCTCTCTCTCTCTCACGCACTCCCAAGTAAATAAATAAAATCTTTAAAACAAAACACAATAAAGTTGGTCTCCTCAGCTGAGGGGCAGGCCCACCTGGTGGTGAAGGGGATTTGGGGCTTTGTGGGCTTACCTAGGAGGTCAGAATGAAATTTTCTGGTTAAGTCAGGGTGGTGGAATTAGAACAA
Organism: Halichoerus grypus; assembly: GCF_964656455.1. Classification (NCBI taxonomy): domain Eukaryota; kingdom Metazoa; phylum Chordata; class Mammalia; order Carnivora; family Phocidae; genus Halichoerus; species Halichoerus grypus. The sequence continues at coordinate 9,614,253 of NC_135726.1, forward strand.
TGGAGTCCCAAGTTTGGGAGAGACAGATCTCCGCCTTGAACACTTCTCATGATGGAAAATTTACTACCCAGTAAGGCAGCCAATTCTGCTAGAAAGTTTTGCCTTACCCAGAAGACATTCCCCCTTCTCTTCCGCATCTTTCATGTTATTGTGACCAGAATTCTTGGCGATCGCAGCCCCCAGTTTAATCCATGAAGGCCCCCTGGCATGGCTGCACCTGACTGGCTCTGTTGGTATGATTTCTACCATGGCACTAATTTCTTTGGGTTCTTCCTGATATTACTTACAACAACCTCTGCCTGAGTTTCTTGGGTTCTGCTCTAAGCCTGTGGTAGCTCCTTCTCTGAGCTAGTTTCTAGAGTGTGATCTCATCTTGAACCAGCTACCTTCCCTCTTCTGGGACCGAGTGTTCTTCTGGCTCCATCCCATTCTGCCTTCTTGTGGACCCTCTCAGACAGTGGCTAAGACCAGTGCATCCTTGGCCCTGAATAGCCAGACACCTCACCAAAGTCCTCACTTCCCACAGCAACACACAGTATTGGAAAGTGCACAAATGACATCGACCTGGGGTTGAATTGTGGCTCTTTCATTTATCAGCTATGTGATTGGGGCAAGCTCACTAATCTCTCTGAGCCTCCCATTCCTATAAATTGGGGTCATAATGACCATCTGCCACCATTATTGGGAAGATTAAAAAGATTCCCTGAAAACAGTTGATACAGAAAAGATATTTCATATGAGCACTTTCTATTGATAAATCAGTTCTCGTTATCACCATCACCATTATAATAATAATGCCCTAGTTCTTATTGACTTCACTCTGAAGCCATTCCTCTACAGCCACCCAATCTATCCCATCCTCCAAGCACCCACTATAGTGAACAGTTCATTTTTTAAAGGAAAGCAAACATTCCATTGGTCTGTTTTTCCTAGGTGTACCAACGTTTCAAATTTATTGTGAGTTTTGCCTGGCCCTCCTGCCAAGATGGTACAAGAATACAAATAAGTCAGTATTCACCTCCCTTCTCCAGGGATCAAGGGCAGCCCTCAGTGGAAAACCTTCCTAAATCCTCCCTGAAGGCCTCCCAAGGTTGGACCTGGTAGAAACAGTTTTCCATCTTCAGGTAACAACAGTGAGGTCCTTGTTCTTTCTTAGAATTCAGAGACTGACAGATTCTGTCTGTGCTTAGAGCAAGATGACTGCAGATTGCAGAGTGAACCATTGAGAAAATCTGCCTTTCTGGGTATTAACTAATTTTCCAACTTTGAAGTCCATGACCATTTCACTGGTGGAAATTTAGTGATAGAACTAAAGCCATCTTGTGTTCCCCTTGAGCTGGCTCAGTTAAACAGTCAGGCTCTTCCATCTGGTTTAAATGGCATAAAAAGGGATTGCCTTTTGGCCATCTCTCCAGAAAGTGCTTCCTGAGGCTGAAACCCTGCATGGCTAAGCTGAAGAAATTGTCCTTGCTGGGTAGACCAAGGAAATTGTGGCCATGGTATCCATTTCTCATAAAAAGTAGGAAAAAGCAACCAAATAGATGAATTATATGTACAAGGCATTACTTATATTTCTCCTGAAGCTGAGAAAAATGAAGAGATAGAGGAAGAGAAGCTGCAGATGGAGAGGATGGAGGGATAGAAACAGGTTTGGTATTGGACAAGTCAGTCTTAACGTTTTCATGGGACACTCGCTGGATTTCTCTAGATGATAGGAAATAATGGTTGGACACTGGAATGAAGTTAAAAGTTCTTCGAGAGAATCAATAATTCGTTAATAGGGAATCAATGATACATTAACAGTGGGAAACTGATGATGGGTCTAAAGCCAGGATACCACATGGGGAAAAGAGGATTAGAGACAAATCCATGGGGTCCCAGATACTTAAGGGGTGGGTGGAGACAGGAATGGGACTCAGTCATCAGAAAAGCCAGAGGAAAACTATGTTTCTCTTTATTCCACATTTTTTGAACCTGAGGTGAAGGTTCTTGGGGGAGGAGAGAGGAGACAGAACTGGCAAATGTGTCAAAGAAGTAAAACAGGAAAAAGACTAAAATAAACATTGGTCTTAGGAGTTCGAAAAATACAGGCAATTTCTGTAAGGCATAAGGCATGGAAACCAGATTGCAGTGAGGAAAATAGTAAGGCATAAGGCATGGACACCAGATTGCATTGAGGAAAATAGTAAGTAGAGGTTTAAAAGTTAATTTTTTTAGTAGACTTTTTTTTTTTTTTTTTTTTTAGGTTCACAGCAAAATTGGACTAAAGGCACAGGGATTTCCCATATGCCTCCCTATATATGTCTCTGCTAGTTTGTTGGGGGCAGAAGAGTAGGGTGTGTATGTGTGCAAAGTGGGGGTACATCTGTCCCTCTGCAGTCTCCTGCCCCAGTCCCTGCTTCTACCCCATCCTCTATTGCATATCCCTCACTCTCAATGCAGGAATGTACTGGCCATGGGGCCACACACATCCATGCCCACAGGCTGGTGGGCAGAAGGTGCGCCCACCGCAAGCTCTATGTGGAAATGGCAGGGGTGTGGGGTGGTGGTTAAGGCTGAAGACTCTGGAAAGAGACCGCCTTGGTTTGAATCCTGGCTTATGACTTCTCAGCTGTGTGCCCCTGCTGCAGTATCTCCTGTCACATAGGAAGAGAAGGTGCAACAACAGTACCCAGCTCCTAGGTAGAGATGAAGTTAGTGAATGCATATAACATGCTGGCAACAGTGTCTGTCCAATAGCAAATGCTAGCAACGCTCATTAAATAGGTGGGAATGTTGAGTGGTTCTAATCCTGGGTTGAAGTTTTTGTCCGTCAGAATGGGGCTAATTGTCCATTTGATGAGTTGTCCTAGAGCCTCTGCTGGGAACCTGGCCTCCTAATTCTTCCCTAATACAGTAGACCGGTAGGAGGCTGGCTGATGACTGGGAGGAACCCTATTCTGCATCATGTAGAAATGTTGATGGGTCTGCAATAGCCACAGGTTTGCACCTGCTACTCTGCCAACAATCCAAGTTATTACATATTGTTTTAATGGAGACATAATATTTCATGTGCCTTACTTTACTGAACTTGTTCCAGTTGTTTAACTAATTTCTAGCTTTTCCTTTATTATAAATAATGTTGAGATCTACATCTTTGTGTGTCAGTGTTTTTTTCTATACTCTAGATTATTTTCTTAGGACACCCGTTGTATGAATGGATCTACTGAAGGGCAGCATAGTTTGATGCTTGACAACAGACTGGAGTCTGAATTGCTTGAGATCAAATGTAGACCCTGCTTCCGGCAGTTGCGTTTTCTCAACTCCCCCACACCTTGGTTTCCCTGTCTATAAAATAGGGGACAATAATAGTATTTATTTATTTTTCTTTTTTTATTACTTAAAAAATTTGTTTAAAGATTTTATTTATTTTGTTTGTCAGGGAGAGAGAGAGAGGGAGCACCGAGGGAGAAGCAGGCTCCCTGCTGAGCAAGGGGCCTGATGCGGGGCTCGATCTCAGGACCCTGGGATCATGACCTGAGCCGAAGGCAGATGCTTAACCAACTGAGCCCACCCAGCCTTCCCCAAAAGTAGTATTTAAAATGTAAGTTGTTGTGGGGCTTAAATTAATACTTGTAAAGCACTTACTTAAAACAACATTTAGCCATAGTAAGCATTAGTAAGTAATATTTAATATTACTGAGCCAAAGGGGATGAATATTTTAAGATTCTTGGTACATATTACTAATTATATTCGATGGGAAAGAGGAGAAGGCCTTAGCTTGTCTCCTTCCCAGGAGGAGGGAACAGTGATGGGGGTGGGGGAGGTAAGAGGAGGGTCAGATAGTAGGACACAGATTGGATCACGTGGCCTAGCAGGCAGGGTCACTGATTCTTAAAAGGGTTCCATGTGGGAATGGCTAGCTCTTTCTCTTCCGATGAGCATTTCTTCTCATCTCTTTACTTCTCTGTAATATGCAACTGGATGGATGGTGGTAACGTCCTCAGATGTGGGTCTGGGCTGAGAAAGATACAGAAGCTCCTAAATGTGGGGCAAGGTTCTGTGTTCTAGCCCAGGACACTGTGGAGTGCTCTGTAGGGGAGTTTGAGACACAAACTGTGTACTGGCCAAGTCAGTCCTTGGTGTCCATTCACCGCTGTCCTTCATGCATGAAGGAGGAGGGTTGTGTGGGACAAGGCAGGATTCAGGTATTTCTATGCTCACTGACTGTATGTAATATCATCTAATAAGGCCCCAAATGCCATCATCATACATAACTCTATTTAAAATGGATGTGCCCATTTTCCCGCCAGGAAAAAAAAAAAAAGTATGTAAGAAGCAGATTCCAATGTTACATCTTTTCTTAGAAATGTGGAGAGGTCCCTCAGATTAGGGAGCAAGATGGTGGCTCACTGGAGAGCTGTGTTGGTGTCTTGGAAACACTGCTCTTTTTCTCAGAAGCGAAAGCTTTTAGGGCTTTAGAATATGAACCAGCTTTTCTTTGCTTTCCAGAAACCACTAGCACATCCATTTTGAATGTCTGGTAAACAGGTAAACAGTGAGGTAGTCAGTGTTTTATGAGTGTCTACTTTTCATCTCAGGAGACAATTTCAGCTTCTGCTTTCCCCCGATGAGCAGAGAGGGGCCATCCAATTTGCACTGGATGCTAGTTTTTGCTGAAGGGTTCCTTCCAGTAGAAACCAGACAGGAAATATCCCCAGGGCCTCGTTGTTTGGGTGTGGAGACAGCAAGTCCAAGAGACAGGCTTATGTCTCTGAAAGACCCACATTCACCACGCCCGCTTCCTTCTATAATTTATTTCTGCCCAAGGAGACTGGGCCACCCTCCAAAACATATACCAGATATCTGGGATTGCAGTTGAAAAACCCACTACTTGCCTTGAGTATGCCTTGTTGGAAATAAAGGAGCAAACAGTCCTGACTTGTGCCTATTGACAGTTTAGGAGTAAGTAAAAGAATTATTTCTCCAACCAAAAATTGAAAGAGGATTACTCAAAGGGGATTAATATATTGGACTTCTAGGCCATCATTAAAATTCTGCTGTAAAAGGATACTGAGTGACATGAAAAATGCCCATAGTATATTTCTAAAGGGGAAAAAGCAGTTATAAACCAGAATTTACAGTTTATATATACTACTAATGGTTACATTTGGGTGCTGAGATTATGGCGTTTTTTTTCCCCTTAGGTTTTCTAAGCTTTCTGCATAAAACATACATCATATTTAAAGGTAAACATTTTATTGAAGTACAGAAATGTGCCCAAATTGCAAGTATACAACTTTCTAATTCTTCATAAAATTTAAATCTGGCCATGCTGTCAGTACCTAGATAAAGCAAGCAGAACATTCCCAGCACCCCAGAAGCTTCTTGAGCCCTGTCCTAGTCACTGTTCCTTAAAAGGTAAACCACTGCAGTGGCTTTGAAAGATGTCAACTCAGCCTGGCTCAGCTGTCTCCCAGAATTTCCTTCCCTGTGTATTTTGAGTTATGGTGAAGCATCAGATTCCCCTGCAAAATACCCACAGCATCAAAGTAGGAGGCAGGGAGAGATTGATCAGGGTTCTGGTGTGTGCTCATGGGTTCTAACTTGTCTTCCTTCTCTTTCACTTTACTTTCATCTTCTCTTCCCCATGGTCGGCCCTACGGACCTCAGACATGGAGACTACAGCCTTACAGAGACCGTTAACTAGTTTCTACTGTTACATAAGGTCAAATCTCTACAGTAATCCCTTTATTTTTTTAAGATTTTATTTTATTTATTTATTTGAGAAGAGAGTGAGCGCACACACAAATGGGGGAGGGGCAGAGGGAGCGTTAGAAGCAGACTCCCTGCTGAGCAGGAAGCCCCGCCATGTGGTGGTGCTCAATTCCAGGACTATGGGACCATGACCTGAGCCGAAGGCAGACACTTAGCTGACTGAGCCACCCAGACATCGCTGCAGTAATCCCTGTAATAGGTGTATGTGTACGCACATGTGTTTATCCTGTAATGGCTTTGCTTCTCTGGTTGAACCCTTTCTGATAACAGAATTAGACAGCAAATGATGGCCAGTCTTCAGGATGGCTTCCAGTGAATGGTCCTCACTTCTTGGTGTTCACATACTTGTGTAGTACCCTCTTATAATGAGCAGGGTTGACCCGTGTCACTCATAAGATGTTCTGGAAATGGCAGTATGGGACTTTCAAGATTAGGTCATAAAACATATTGCAGCTTCTACTTCTCTCTGTGATTTCTTGCTTTGGAAGAAGCCAGCTGCCGTGTCATGAAGACATTCAGGCAGTCCTATGAAGAGGTCCACCCTGAGTCAGAACCACCCAGCTAAACCGCTTCCAAATTCCTGACCCACAGAAACTATGTAAGATAATAAATGTTGTTATTTTGTGTCACTAACTTTTGGGGTAATTTGTTACACAGCATTAGACCCATGGAATTCTGAGTAATCGAAATACCTGTTATTTAAGGCCTGCAAGTTTTGGGGTGGTTTGTTACCCACAACAGATGTAAAAATCCTTTCTAAAATCCTGACAGTCATGCTATAAATCCAGATCAGTTTAGGTCCGTGTTCTGCTGTATATAACAGCAACTTGAACAAATGGGGCTGTATTTTTTCTCACATAATAAAGAAATCTAGAAGGCGATAGTTCCAGTGTGGACTCAGTGGTTCACCATTGGGTATGGCTTCAGCATCTTTGCAATTCTCTGGGCTCTCTCCTTACTTACAAGATGGCTACAGTAGATTCAAGCATCACATCTTCACAGCATCACTTTGAAAGCAGAGACAGGATTTGTGGGATGAAAAGATAATTCCCACATGCCTCCCTTTTATCACAGAAGGAAACCCTCTCAGATGTCCCCTAGCAGAGTTCCCCTTAATGTTTCATTGGCCTGAATTGGGCCACAGGGTCGTCCCTAGACAGGTAGGCGAAGGGCACACTACCATATTCTCGAACAAAACAGGGATCTGTCAGCAAGGAAAAGAGTGGAGAGATGGCTCTTGGGTAGACAGCCAGGAGGGTTTGCCACAAAATGTTTACCTGACGGAATCCAACCTATCTTTCAGATCCCCGCCTCTTTAGGAAGGACTTCTTCAGCTGTGTCAGAGCTTTCTTGTAAACTTTTGGGGGTGTATGTTGAATTCTTTCTCTTTGGAACGCCAGTCACTGTAATTTGGGTAGTTTGTTATTTAATAATGCCTGTGTCTCTTGCTAGAGCGCACATCTCATAATTCAGGCCTAAGGATGCAGGATCTGGCACACGGGACTCCAGGGAGTTTGTTCTCCTTCCCTGCTCTGTCTCGCTCGTTCTTTTTCCCTATTTCTGATCAATAGAAATCCTTGTGAGAAGTAAACTTTTCAGTTTTCCACTGACTTTTTTATTTGTAAATCTATCCCAGGAATGTTCAATTGACTTGTTGAGCGTAACTGTTTAGTAAAGCAAGATCTGGGATGTTTAGCAAATAGAATGTTCCACTGTGAATGGGAAGTCCCATGACAGGGAAATTGGATTTCTCCTTTACTTTGTATATCTGATAAGGCTTGATTAAATATTAATCAGACTCTCCTGGAAACAGGGCCCAAGTTTAGTGATATAATTGTAGCTCATATTCATAACATAGGATTCCTGCTCCTTACTGCTTCCTCTGGAATAATAATGTCATTTCCCTGCAAGGCCTGTCAAGTCAAGGAGAATAGAGAGAGAGGGAGAAGGGGCATGTGTCAGACATGGTTTGCTGGACTGTGAATGGAAGGCCACTGGTTAGTTTTGACTGGAATATGGTCCCTGTCTGCATCCCTCTTTCAGATTTGTCCGTTTGTTAATATCTGTTGGGCCCTGCTATGTGCCAGGAAGTGTTCTAGGTGCAAAGATACGGCAGTAAACTACACAAAGATCTCTGACCACATAAAGCGTAAATTCTAATGTTTCCTGACACCTACACTTTTGAGAACTATTACATGTATTCTCAATTAATGCTCACAACTACCTGTGAGGAATAATTTCTTATCCCCCATAATGGACATAGATTTTTTTTTTTCCTGCTGGTATGTTTTTCTATAAAATCTCTGCTGTAAGGAACAAATTCTGCCTTAGGTAGAGATGAACAGCTCCCATTTCAATGTTCCAGAGGTGGATCAGTAAATCAGATATGACCAACCAGAAAAATCTTATCTCCAGGCAAACCCAGGCCAGAGTCCTCTCTGGGGCTTGAACACCAGAACTATCAACAAGACTCAATTTTCCCCTGTTGAGATTACTGAAGAAGTACTTACTGGCAGACAGAAATTCACATGCTGCTATGTACCCATCCACACACAAATAATGCACGTGCACGCACACACACGCGAGAAAGAGAGAGAGAGAGAGAGAGAGTGAACCAGCCTACCGACATCTTTTGAGGTTCTGGATTTAGTTGTGCCCAAGTCGAATATCTTCCAGAACCAACCTGCCTGTTTATCTCTTCCATTTCCCTCCTTTTTCCTCTCTTATCTCTCTGGTTTTTGGAAAACAATTTATTGAATACTGTTTTAGTTTGAAACTGCTGCCTATTATCACAAACTTAGAGTCTTGTTTATTACAAACATAGGTTTATTTTCTGAGTCTTCATGGGTCAGGAGTCAGGGCTTAGACGGTCTTCCGCTCAGGGGCTTCTAGTGAGGCATCAGCTGGGCTGTGTTCTCATCTGCAAGCTTGCTTAGGGAAGCCTCTCTTCCAGTTCATTCAGGCTGTTGGCGGCATTTGCTTTCTTGGAGCTGTATGACTGTTTTAGTGCTGTTGGCCAGGGGACACTCTCAGCTCCTCAAGGCCACCCATGGCTCTTAGCCATGTCGCCCCTCACCAGCCCACTCACAACATGGTAACTTACTTCCTCAAAGCCAGCAAGGGAGAATCTCTTGCTCCAGTTTGCTAAGATGGAATTGTATACAATGTAACCTAATCTAGGGAATGCCATCATTATGTTTGCCACATGCCATTGGTTAGAAACAAGTCACAAAGTCTGCCCCCATTCAAGGGGATGGGATTGTACAAGGGTGTGATTCATGGTGGGTCACCAGTGAATGTGCCTGCTACTAGAACCTACACCACACTGGGGAGTATCAAAGTGCAAAAGAGATACGGCTCCTTCTGTCTTGGAGCTTACATTCTTGTAAATTTGGAGCTTGTAAATTATATAAGCCAAAGAAATGCTGCCTATTCCCCAGTTTTGTTTTTCCCTATAAGCTAGTTTGAGTTCTTGGCAGCAGCAGAAATAATCCTAACCAATACAACTGTTTTGTAGATGGGACAAACATGTAGGTTGTAGGAGTTGAGGATCCTATCCTAGGGCTCTTTCTCTGGGCCCCTAATCATGGAATGGGTAAGACTTTGGGGTGAAATGTGGGGGTTAATTGTGTTTTGGCTCCACTGTTTCTGACCTTAGACACTTCACCTTTTTGAGCCCCAGTTTTCTGATCTCTAAAATGAACATAGCACCTGTCCACTGTAGCCTATTCTGTGTGGTTCCTATGTGACAGTGTTCTGAGAATAGCTGCAGACCTAGGCAGGTATTGCTAATGTACTTGGAGACCAGCAACAAGATCACACCACTGTGGAATATTTCTGGACCAGTTGATTGTTTACCTGGATCTTCCCAAAGGACACATCTTGAGAGGAAGCACTCTGCCCTTTTTTAGCATCTTTGCTTCTCCATTTCTTGACACACAGAATGTGCTAAGTGAATGCTGGTTGGTCCTTCCAGGATCTCGTGTGTTCTTTCGTCAACGCATTTGTGGGAGACGGAATAATGGCCCCTGAAAGATGCCCACACCCTGATCCCTGGAACCTGTACGTGGCAGAAGGGACTTTCCAACTGTGTTAAGGGTCTTGAGACGGGGAGATTGTCCTGGATTATCTGGGTGGCATATGTAATCACAGTGTCTTTAAAAAGAGAGACAGAAAGGTCAGAGGTAGAGGGAAGGAGATGTGGTAACAGAAGCAGAGTTTGGAGTGATGTCATGGCTGGGAGGGACCACAAGCTAAGGAACACAGCAGCCTCTAGAAGCTGAGAAAGAAGGAACAGATTCTTCTGTAGAGTTTCCAGAAGGGATGCAACCCTGCTGAGACCTTGATGTTGGCCAATGATACTCTTTTCTGAACTGACCTCCAGAACTATAAGATAATAAATTTGTGTTGTTTTAAGCTGCGAAATTTGTGGTAATATTTTATGGCAGTAATTGGAAACTAATATAGTGCTAGTCTGATAACAGTATTGTTTTATGTGTGGCCCTAGTGTGTGCAGGAACCAGCTACTATCAGCACATCAGAACCAGTTTGTAAGTATTTTGAGAATTTTACAAGCTCATTGTCAAACTCATGATAGCATGAAATTGACTATGTTGGGATTATTTACACAAATCAACAGCTATAAATTACAGCTTAAAAAAATTCTGGAGAGCTAGTTTATCAGCATACCACTGTGGGTGGGTGTCTGTGTATTATGGGGAGCATGGGGGCAACTGGGTCTAAGTAGAGATATATGTGATATATGGTGATTCCAGAGGACACCAAGGCCTTTGAAGGCAGGGGCCATGTCTTCTTATCTCTAAAATTGTTCCTTCTCTATGCTTTGCACATTGTATGTTCCCCAAATATTTATTAAATAAAAATTTGGAATATGTTATCCTTTAATGACTGGCCCAAATGGGATCAGTCCTTCAATCTTGGCCTCTTCCATACTATTGTCCAACCAACCATCCAGGGGCACCCCAAAATAGCAGAAAACTATGGGATTTGAAACCGGTGAGAATCTGAATTTGAGACACTGCCTTGTCACTGATCAGTTGTGGGACCCTGCAGAAGTAGCCTTCGTGAAGTCCAGTTACCTCATCAGCGAGATGGAAATTATGCTTGCATACTGTTGTGTGAAGGTCAAACACAATAATGGACATGGAGGGTGTTTGTAAACTCTAAAATACCATATAGATAGAGGTCATTATCACATTGAAAACTGAGTAAAAGCCTCATGATGTAAAACTGTGGTTTCTGACCTGGTGTGTGTGTGTGTGTGAGAGAGAGAGAGAGAGAGAGAGAGAACACAAATAAATATCTGTGAAGTTTTAAAAAAATATATTTATGGTGAGGGAGCCCATCTGAGGCTTTCTGGATATGAAACTTCGGGAGCGGGCCCCTCCTGAAATGGACAGGTGTATTTTCAAAAAAGCCCCACGGGTGATTCCAGTTTACACCCCCGGTTGCACAGAGGAAAGAATTTTAGAGATGAGTTTTCAGAGGCATCTGCATGGGACCCTGAGCTTATTTTCACCATTGGGAATGACTTGACTTAACGAAATGATTGGTAGCGTTCCTTCCAGTAAATAAGACTCTTATTTACCTTCAGAGCCCAGCAAAGTGCCTGACAACACCATAGGCGCTTGACAAATGTTTGTTGGATCAGAGAATGAGAATAAGGGGAGGTGGAGATAAATTAGCTGTGTGTCTTTGACCACTAGGTGGCAGGAGCATCATGCTGAGTCCAAGCTCAGGTGCCTGGCTGTCCCGGTGGGGTGGGGGTGGTTGACCAGAGCCTTCTTGAGGGGCCTTGAATGTCTTTCTAGGATAAGGCTTGTCATGGGAGTATTGGGGGTTGCAGGGAGCGAGGAGGCCTTTTTCACAAAAAAGCCTCACACTTAGACTTTACAAATTTCACAAAAGGCCTCACAGCAAAGAAATTTATTTCCATTGTCATAAAAATCCACAGATAGGATGGAAAAAAATTTTCACACTCTTATAGATCTGTATATTTTTTAAATGTAACATTTCTTAAATTCCTTAAATGTATGGATAGTCTCAAAAACATAAGTGGCAAGTTCTCCCCACTTCCCTGCCTCCCCGCCCTACTCCCCCCCACTCACCAGGTCCTGCACCCCTTCCCCACAGAGCTGGGGATGGGACGGGGCCTCCTGATGGAAGCGACACTGGACTGTTCAGCCTCAGAGCTCATTCCCATTGCAGGAGGAGCCTGGCTCCTAAGCAGGGTTTTTCAAAATGCAGCAGAATCACCTGGGTCTGGTGTGTATAAAAATGCCAATTCCTAGGGATCACCAGACTGTGAATCCGAATCCCTGGCGTGCTTTAGTCTGCAGTCGCCCTGGCTGTGAACCAGCTGCATGTGATTCTCACGTACAACCCAAGTGTGAGAACCACTCCGTCAGGCTTTCTCAGGAGCCTTCTTGAGGCTCTCATGGGCCCTCTCAGAGGTCCAGAGATGTTCCAGCTACCTCCAGCTTCACATACAGATGCACACATGCACACATGCTCACACACACACACACACACACACACACACACACAGGTTTTTTTTTTCTGGATTATATGCACGGTGACACATGGTCATCATACAGATCCACGGATTATAAAATAAATACAGGAAACAGAAATCTGTCATGTTAAGTTCAGAGAGAGTTAAAATGTTATTAGTTGGTATTTTACTGCCTTCAATCTTGACCGCTCTCCGCCTTTAGGTATAAAAATAAGGCAGTTTTTTTTTTTTTTTTTTTTCCTCCAGAGAAGCTTCATTAAAGCTAATAGGATGCCTAACCCCAGAGAGAGAATTTCGGGGATGCGCAACAGCAATCTATGATGCAGGTCAAACAGTCTAGTTATCACATTAGTGTATGTTCCTGAGAAACACTCCAGAGTCCAAGTTCAAGGGCATCTTCTTGAGACACGTTTTTTTCTGTATAGTGAGGCTTAAAGTTTGTGTTCTTTTGAGATTTCCTTCCCTTACCGAGACTGCAGTTGTCTGGCTATGCCCATGGGTTTATGGTGTTTGAGCCCTTCCTGGATCCAAGCACTGAACTAAGTGCTTTATGTGCATGATCTCATTTCATTCTTATGGCAACTCAGTTGTCTGGCAGCTGTTAGTTAGCATCCTTATTCTACATTATAAGGAATGTGATATGGTTACGTGAGGTGATGACAAGACTGGCCTGGCTGTGGGAAGTACGAGTGATTCCCTTTCAATCAATACAGGATATGACAAAGGTGGAGGGATTTTGCAGATGTTAATGGGGTCCTTGAGCAGGTGATTTTGAGCTAATAAGGAGATGATCCTGAGTGGGCCTGGCCTAATCAGGTGAGCCCATAAGAGAGGGTCCAGGCCTTCCATCAGGCTAGAAATAGTGTTCTACTGGCCTTGAAGGTATATGCTGCCGTGTTGTGAGAGGGCATATGAGCACGTGTGAGCGTCGACAAGGGCCCTGATCAAGAAGGGAATACAGCCTGCTGATCACCTTGATTCCAACCCTGGGAGACCGACGCAAAGGACCCATCTAAGTGATGTCCAGATTCCTGACCCATGGAAGTGATGAAATAATATTGTTTGAAGCCTCTAAATTTGTGGTGATTTGTTAATGCAGTTTAGGCTTCTCTGTCTGAGCACACCAGACCCAGTGCTGCAGGGTCAGCCCACGGGGACTCCTTAGTTCTTTATAATAATTGCTGGCAGGATTCTTTGGCATCTTTCTGGAATTCATACACCACAACCCTCCCACCCCTAAAAAGTCTTGAAGTGATTGGGCATGTAGATTTCTGTGAAAGATCCCAGAAGATCCAGGTCCTACCTGTACAGTCGAGCCCTGTGGCCAAATAGTTAAGTCACACATCTTCTAAGCCAGAGGTTGTGGGTGTGGATTCTACCATATTTATGGTTTCCAGAATTAGCAAATAAAAATACTAGAATGCCCAGGTGCATTTGATTTTCAGATAAACAGCAAATAATATTTTAGTATAAGTTTATCTCATGCAATATTTGGGACATACTTACACTAAAAAGTTATTTGTGTCTGAAATTCAACTTTAAGTGGGCATCCTGAATTCCACCTGGCAGCCCACCAGCAAGGTGCCTCTTTACTTCCCGTGAGGCAGCACAACTTAGTGGCTGATGGGGGCTGAGCACATGGATTCTGGAAGCAAACTTGGGTCTGAATCCTGAACTTCTCCTTGCCTCGATTTCTTCATCTGTAAAAGGAGAGCATATAGTGAGAGGATTAAATGGAATAAACCACGCAGAGTGCTTTTCGGGGGTCCTGCCTTGGTAAGTGATACATAAATATTAGTGGGGATGATGCTGGGAATCCCTAAGGATGTCCCAGCGCCACAGCAAAATACTCAATGGACATGGTTGTGGTTTCCTTCCTCGCGCTCTTTGGTACCGCTAAAATGGAGCCCTTCCAAAGTACTGGGAACATTTTGGGGGACCATTTGGGGGATTCTATTTCAATTTTGGGACTGCAAATGCTTGGCAGCGAGTGACGAGCTATAGAAGTGGCTGACAGATGGTTTCTCTTTCCATCTGAGTTTCCTGGTGTGGAGGAAACAAAACTTCTGTCGATGATTCATTGTTGAAGCCGGCTTTAGCCAGCATTTAAATAGAAACGGCTGGCTGTAGGAAACGTTGTCACCACACAGAAGTGAGATCTGTTTCAAAACCGTGGTGAGCAAAGTGCACTTCTTAGAGACAAGACCAGGGTATTAAATTACATGCAGTAGCATGTCTTCTCGAAAAAGTCAGGCTTCCCTGGCTGCCCGCAGATCAAAGCTTCTATAAGCCTTGTTCGCTGGAGAGCAGGTTTCCCTCAAGCTGGATATTCACACCATTGGGGTACATACATTAAGAATGCTGGATCACAGGATTCCCTTTAAATCTTGATTATGGTGTCAAGGAGACAGTTTTAATTTGATGTTGGTATGTCTTTTAAAAAATAATAATAATAAATAAATAAAATCTTTCCAAAACTTGCTAATCTCTTTTTTATTAACAGGAAACTGACCTGAAGCCCAGAGACTCTAAGAGGCAATCGTTTTTAACTAGACTCTAATAATGTTGTATTATATTAGTTTTTTTTAAAGTATTCTTTTGGTAACTTTTTATTTTGACCGTAATTTCCAACTCACAGAAAAGATGCAAAAAACATAGTGTAAGGTACTCCTTTATGCCTTCCACCCAGATTCACCTACCGATACATTTTGCCCATTTGCTGTATAATTCTCGCTCTCTCTTTCTCTCTCTCCCTCTCTTTCCCTCTCCCCCCTTCTCTCCCCTTTCTCTCTCCCTCTTTCCCCAGCTTCTCTCTGTCTTCCTCTCCCCCCCTTCTTTTCTTTCTCTATGTATTTTAAACCATTTGAATGAATTTTGGAGAGACCTCATTCCCCTTTATACCTAAAATACTTAAATGTGTATTCCTTAAGAACCAGGACTTTCTCTTAATGATCAAACTCAGGCAATATACTGTTGATACGGTGCTGTTCCCTAATTCGCAGTTCATATTCAGTTCCATCCATTGTCCCAATAAAGTTCTTAACAGCTCCCTCCCTCTACTGCCACCCCAGTCTAGAATTCAACTCAGGGTAGCCCATTATCTTCAGTTGTCCTGTTTCTTATCCCTTTAGTAGTTTGTAATAGTTCTTCAACCTTCCTTTGACTCTATTGATCTGGCCGTTTCTGGAGAACACAGTACCATTTTTGTTTTTGTTTGTGTGTTTTTTAGAATGTTCCTCAGTTTGGGTTTGTCTGGCATTTCCTCATGAATAAATCCAGTTATACATATTCTGGCAGGGATATTACAGAAGTGATACGGTGTCCTTCTCAGTGTACTGTATCAGAAAGCATATAATATAAGTGTGTCTATGTTGGTGATATTGCCTCTGATCACTTGGTTAAGGCTTGCCTGCCAGGTTTCTCAACTATAAAGTTATCCTTTTTCATTTTGTAATTAATATGTGATTTGTGGGGAACTCTTTTGAGACTAGGTGAATAATCTGTTTTTTTATCAAACTTTGAGCAACTAGTTGATTTTCTAACATTTCCTTTTTATTTATTAGTAGGCATTCAACTGCAATTACTTGTTATTTAATGGTGGACTCATAGGTCTTTAAATTTTGTTCATGGTTTATAATCCATTACTATGATTTATTTTGATGCTCGGATTACCCCATATTTAGGCGGTGGGAGTCCTAACCTGCCTTCTTTGTATTAGTGTTTAAGATTCCTTTCTCTTCATGGTAAATGATACTCATTTTCCTTTTACAGTAGCAATATAATTTTTAAAAATTTATGTTTAAAAGTGAGTTTATTTAAAGAAAAATAATGATATAATTCTATATAATATAAGTATATATATAAAATATTATGAAAAATATTAATGCTACTTTGGGCCCAGGTATAACAAAAATCACAGAAATGTTAGTATGCAAATAACAGAAATTTGGGAAATGCTGCTCTTATATTGTGGATAGGTTGGCTCTGTGTTTTTGTATTTCAAATATTTGACCGTTGTGTCCTAATTAAAAACATGGAATGTTTCCAGACTGCTTCTGTTTTGGCACGCACAGTCTCTTACACTGCCTCTTTTCCTTGATGTGCAATAATAATCCTTTGCCAGGCTTTATGTCCTGGCCTTTCTTTGGGAAATACAGAATACAGCAGGAAAATGATCTGTCCCCATTACAACCTCACCAAGTTATTCAAGGCCCAGTTCCAAGACCCCTTTTAATCAGGTAGGGTTTTTATGCATGCACAAATTAGGGCTGGCTTACTTAAACTATATGTATGAGATTGCCCACAGAATCTAAGACAAGTCTGAAGATCTAGGCTTGGGGAAAAGAGAAACATGGTAGCTTTGGGGATCTGGGTAGCAGGGAGTCATGGGGAGGCTCTTTAGGGTACCACCATCCGGATGATGCGCTCCATTCATTTTCGTATGTTTGCATCTCTCTTCTTAAACTTTATATTGCTAGGTGAACATCCATTTGGCTTTCCCTGGGTCATGAGTCCCATTTGGCTAGAGGAGGGAAGGGCACCTTGACTTAACGGACTCCTGAAACAACATACAAGGCAGGGTCATTCCCCAAAGGAAAATTGGGTGCAATTCACAAAACACCTCAAATAACAAGCGTTATTATGTACCAGGTACTCAGTTAAAAATTTAACATCTATTGACTGACTTAATATACACCATAACCTGATAACATTTTTTTTTTATTTGAGAGAGAGAGAGAGCAAGAGAGAGAGCCGAGCAAGGGGGAGAGGGAGAAGCAGGCTCCCTGCTCAGCGTGGGGCTCCATCACAGGACCCTGGGATCATGACCGGAGCCAAAAGCAGATGCTTAACCAACTGAGCAACCCAGGCGCCTAACCTGATAACATTTTAATGTTGTCATTCCCCTTTTACAGAGGAAACAACAAAGTAAGAGATTAAACACATAATGTGTGCAAGGTCATACAGCTGGTAACTGTAGAAGTCAGGATTCAGACCTAGTGCATCTATCTTTAGAGTCCCTGCTGTTGACCACTGAGCCATAGTACGGTGCAGTCAATACTTGGCAGGAAAAGCCTAGAGTGCCCGCCCACTTCCATTCCATTGAGACTTATTTATCTTATATACAAACATCACCTCTACCAATTTCGCACCCTAGAGCCCTATGCATCTCTCCCTTTTACGCTGCTGGCCTTCTCTGGGTGACTGGGTCCCTGTCTCACTCTGTCTTCTAGACAGTGGGCTCTTTACCAGCATTGCCAGGCTGTATTTATCTCTGAATCCTTTACAGTACATAAAATAGGGCCATGCACATAGCAAAAGCTTAGTAAATATTTGTAAACTTGAAGGGAGTCTCCTTAATAATACTTACCTTAGCAAAGATAGATAGATAATAGATAGATAGATAGATAGATAGAGATAGATACTTACGTATAGATAGACAGATTGCTCCTGACTGAGAATAGGAGCTTTTGATATCCTCTTAATTCATCTAGTTAACAATAAAATACTTTGGGTCAATGTGATGGTGCACTGATTTCCTATCTTGCTAGTTGATTAATCTCAAAGGATCATTGGGATATCCAGTCGTCTGCCCTCAAACAAAGACAGTAGTCAGACCAGCTCTTAATATCAGCAGTCAACCTGAGCATTAGCTTGGGCTCTGTAAATAGGTATTTATGCTTGTTTTTGCAAAGGATTGCTTGTTTTTGCAAAGGATGAAGATATCAAATGCATTGGGATGTGTGCCTTGGTCTGACTCTCTGCTTCCCAGCATAGCCTTTTAATTCATTAGGCTGCTGGGCCCCCTCCTGCTGGCCTTGGATAGAATTCTCCAGAGTCAGGAAAACAGAAATAATCCCTTCTTGCTCCCTGGGCAGGCTTTTGAAAAACTGAGAAGGGCTGGCCCCAGAAGTCATTTTAATTGACACTGGCTTGGCTTTTGAATATTTTTTTTTCCAATTTGTTAAGTGGTATTGTGTGTTTTCAGTGACTTGGACATTAGCAAGTGCTTAGCTTGATTTCTGGGCCCAAATTCTGGAAAAGTCAGTTGCTATGTGTAGTGTTGGGCATTTTTTACTTAACTTTTCTGAACTTTACTTTGTCATAAGTAAAATGGGAATAGTATCACTTATAAGGTTGTTGTATTTGGCAAGTTAATACCTCAAAAATGCTATTTTCCCCCAAAGTAGCTCCCAAGATAAGGACTTGGGTGCAGGTCATTTATTTAGAAGGTGACGTCAAGAAGGAGGAGTTGGCCCTTTGAGATTCCGTGTGGAACAGGCCCCAGAATCATGACAGCGGAGGAGAGGGAATCTGGGCATTTATCCCCGGGCTCTCATCCTCTGCTCCTGTGATTGGTTTAGGATGGACATGTGATCCAAGCCAGACCAATCAGAGCCTTCCTGGGAGTACCTTGATTCCCACCAGAGCTAGCGGAGAGGAAGTCCTTCTTCCTTGTCCAGAGGAAAGGGGAGTGATCGCCTTACCTGAGAGAGGTTAAGTTAGAAGTGCTGGCCCCCATCTTCCCCAGCTGAGTAAATATGGGCAGGCCACCTCACCTCTCTGAAATGTAGTATCCTTATCTGAAAGCAGGATTGCTGCCTTCTTTCCAAGGAATTGTTTTGATTCAGTGAATGTGTGTGTAAAATGCTTGGTAATTGGCAAATCCTCAGGAAATGTTAGTTTTGTTTTTGTGGTTTGCCTTGATTTGATTTCATTATATGGAAATCTCTGAACGCTAAGCTGGGACAGTTTTTTAAAAGCGATTCCCATCTTTATGCGTGTGTTTGTGAGCTTGCCATGTGGGTCCTCTGTTAGTTTTGACTCCCAGCTCTGATAGGTGGTGATTTACTTTCTGGGTGCCTCCCATGGACAAGTGTCCCCCAGTCCTCAGGGAAAGCCTACATCACCAGCCTTCTTTGTCTTATCACTCCTGAAAGAAAGATGTGTTCTTTCTTTCCCACTCAGGCTGGATTAGTAGCTACCTTAATTCATGAGCAAATAGACAATGGATCGGCCTTGGGGGACAAACCAAAGAAACTGTTGTACCAGTATGTCCTCCCACCCAATCTGTTCTGCCTCCCAAAACTGGACCAAGTGAAATGGTGAAATTTCATTTTTGGAAGATTTTCCATGGTCTTCTCTTACTTGAGAGCATTCTCCAGTAATCCCTTGATTAATCCCTATGCTTTTTGTAAAAATCCAAAACCCTTGAAGGGTCCTTTGTGGATTTCTATAATGCAGTCTTGTTCATTTGTTGTTTCTCTTCTCAGTGCATGCGGTAGCTAAATGGACCATTCTTTGAGCCCACCATACGCTTCCCCACTGATGTACCCAAAGATAGTTGCTTCTCCTGGGCAACTCTCCTCACCTGCTTCTGATGGACATTATTTATCAATTACAGCAGTCTTTACCACTCTTCCCACATGAAAGCCCAAGACAGGCTTTACAAATAAACTGCCATTTGCAGAAGAGATAGAATTTATTTGTTATCGCATCATTAAATTGTAAGCTTTTGGATGACAGAGGCTGTGTATTTCTTATTTTTCCTAAGACATTAAAAATACTGTGTTGGAAACATGGTAGGTATTTGATTAGTGTTTGTTGAGTGAATGAAAAACCTTGTTTGAAAGCATTTACCATCTGGCTTCCAGACTGGAACTTGTGGGTTGTGGTTTCAGTCTGGTTACACATACACGCTTAAATTTGATCTTCATCACAATTCGAGGCCATAGACAATATAATTATCCCCATTTTATTAGGGGAAAGCTCAAATGCCAAGCAGTTTGCCCAGATTTGATCCCTCATTTGCAAAATTCCAAGTCTTAAGCTCTTAATCAGCGCTCGTGTGGGTACTGCTTGTGGTGGGTGGAGGGTGCAGTTGCTATGGTCAGAGTCACTCCTTCGCCTGGGTGTCTGGGTGCCAATTTGAATAACTCATGGGACATATTTCCCAGCATCTTTGCTTTGCTGGTAATAGGAGCTGTGTTCATTCTGCTCAAGGCAGAGAATGCAAAAACACTTATGTCTTTCACAACCCAGGCTGCTGTAACAAAGGATCATAGACCGCGTGGCTTCTGAACAACAGAAATGTATTTCTTACAGTCTCGAGGCTGGAAGTCGGAAATCAGGGTGCCAGCATGATCAAGGATTTGGGAAAGCCCTTTTCTGGTTGCAGACTGCTAGTGTCTTTGTATCCACACACAAGGGAGGGAGAGAGAGAGACGGGAAGCAAGCTCTCTCCTGACTCTCCTAATGGCAGTAATCTCATTCATGAGGGCTCCACCCTCATGACGTCACCTAATCCTGATTACCTCCTGAAAGCCCACCTCCTAATACCATCCCATGGGAGAGGGGGAGGGTTACAACATAGGAATTTTGGAGCGTCACAAACATTCAGTCCATAACAACTTATTTTTTCTCCCACAATCAAATCTAGAAGTGAAATATTGAGATCTATATATTCTCTATTGTTAAAAAAAAAGGGAAGCTACTGGGTATTTCCCAAGCATCCCCTTCTTCCCTGCATTAGCAAATGGGAAAAGAAGCCAATGTTGATTGTGCTTACTATGTACCAGGCATTGTCTGTGTGCATTAAGTACATTATTCTGGTTGCTGGAGTGGAAGGGGGGGGGGGGGGAGAGATGGGGTGGCTGGGTGATGGACACTGGGGAGGGTATGTGCTATGGTGAGCGCTGTGAATTATGTAAGACTGATGATTCACTGACCTGTACACCTGAAACAAATAATACATCAAATGTTAATAAAAATTAAAAACAAAACAAAACAAAAAAATAAGTACATTATTCTCATGAACAACACCCATTCCTCTTAAAAGACTTCACTCAAGCGTCACTTCCTCTGTGTACACTTTCCTTGACATCCTCTTTTGTCAGAATTGACCCCTCCCTATTCTGTGCTCCCACTTGCCCCCCTAACGTTGCCTCTTTGAAGCTCTGTTGCATATATTGGTGTCCATTTCTGCCCCTTCTCTTGACCTGCCTGTCCAAAATGGAAGCCCTAGTCACAAGTGCTACTGAGCATTTGCAATGTGTCCAGTCCAAATTGAGATGTCCTGTATTAAAGTACACACCAGACTTTGAAGTCTTAGTATGAAAAATGGAGTGTAAAATGTCTCATTTAATAATCTTTATATTGATTGTTGAATTGATAACATTCTGTATATTAGGTTAAATAAAATATTAAAATTAAATTTCTTTTTTTACTTTTTAAATTTGACTATTAGAAAACTTAACTTTGTATGTGGCTCATATTCATATCTTTACTGGATACCACAGTTTTAGACTGTGAATTTCCTTTTTTTTTTGACTGTGAATTTCTTGAGGAAAGGTCTGTGTCTTATTTTCTTTCTATTTCTAGGACCCGGAACAGGGTCCTACACCCAGTAAATGGTCATTAATAATCTGTTGAACAAACATATGTCTTCGTTTAACATAGAGTCCCAGATCTTCTGGCCCCAGTGATAAGACCTGAAATTTGGCAGGAAGACCCCAATGAAGGAACTCATCACAGTGAAGGTTGGGTGAGGGGAGGCATTTTGGCTGTCTCTGTGCAGAAACCATATTCTTCAAGTCAAGAGACCAGTTAACATAACAAAAAGCAAAACAGGGGGCCCCTGGGTGGCTCAGTTAAACGTCAGCCTTCGGCTCAGGTCATGGTCCCATGTCCCAGGATCGAGCCCTGCATCGCATTGGGCTCCCTGCTCGGCGGGGAGTCTGCTTCTTCCTCTGCCCCAACCCCCTGCTCAGGCTCTCTCTCTCTTGCTCGCTTTCTCTCATAAATAAATAAAATATAAAAAAGAAAAGCGCAAAACTGAAAGGATGGTGTGAGCTAATGGGATAGCTGGAGTGGGGAAGTAGTAAGCCTGGCATATGGTTAGTAGAAAGCTTCAACAGCTTCCCCATTTGACTTCCGAAGAAAGAGCCAATTCCCTGGAAGAGTTACAATAGGAGCTCTGGGAACTTAACTGTTCCAAATCCCCTCACTGCTCCTCTATATCCTAATGGCTTTTTGTGGCTGTTCATCCAAGGGCATTGTCGGGCCACAAGGGGAAGGTCAAGAGCATCAGGGAATCAACACACTTGTCAGAAGTAGCCCTCTACCAATGATGCCTGGGAATTGATGGATAAATAGGACAATTTCCTCACCTTTCAGATGAGACACTCTGGGGCTTGTTTACCTCTCCCACAGTGGTAACTTGCTCATCAACATCCCCTGAACTGGCTTCTTCCCTTTCCTGTTTTATATTCCTCTTCCCCCAGCTGTGCTTCTTGGGATCACCTCCCAACACTGCTGATACTCAAGTCCTTGTTCTGACACTCAACGTCTGATTCCAGAGGATGCAAACGAGGGCAGGGGGGAATCGAGGTACTTGATGTCTCACTGGGACCATATTTAGGCTCATCTCATATCCCTCTTTGCATTGAACCCCACATTTACTCTTGGTAATCACCTCCATGCCCAAACTTTCACGCCACACCACCACCGCACATCCTTGTTCCTTTCCACAGAAATCCAAGACCATCGACTTGGCGTTCAAAGACCTCCACACCTGGTACCGACTCCCCATCGTGCCTCTCTCCTGTTCCACTCCATCCCCATGTGTGTGTTTCAGCTACACTGTTCTACTCTCCACTCATCAATATGCCCTTCAGAAGTTCTCACCTCCTTGCTTCTACACAAACGTTTCCTTCCCTATGCCCCAAATGGCTTTTGAAAGGTTTATCTCCATTACCACCCAAACATCATTCACACTGCTGAAAAGAATTTTGTTTCCAACTGCTTGGCCTCTTCCCCATTCTCAGAGTTGTAAGTGAAAATGTGGATTTTAGTTTCGATTCCAGTTGCTGGACTGTGTTTAAATGTGACAGTGTACCGACACTGGCTAAGACCATGAGGTTTATATGGAGTACGTGAACATTAAATTAGAATATTCTAAGAAAATCCTTTGTGCAGGCACTTTGAAAGAATTTCACTGACAACATGAGTAATATTTCTACCTTGCAAATTCAGATTTATGTATGTGGCATTTTATGGACATGGGGCTTAGTTCTATTTTTTTGGCTTCCTGCTGAGAATATGGTAAACACAATAAAGCCTCCCTAATCATTTAATTCCTCTTTCATGAAATCTTAGCCTTGGGGATTTACTTTTGTGTATCTCTTTGATAACCTTGAGGATATTAGATCATCAAAATGAAAATGGTTGAGATGTGTGAGGGTTTTTTTTTTTTTTTTGAGAGAGAGATGTGTGAGTTTTAAAATCAGTACCTCACTGAACACTGGGATGGAGGGCCAGAAAAAAAAATGCTTCTTGATATGCATATTATTTGCTACAAAACAAAACAAAATTACAAACATATCCTTGAAATCAGAGAAAACAGACTACTTGAAGAGTTTCTAGAGAACAAGGGATGGTAATTTGAAATGCATCATATTTCACCCTAGTTAAGCCAAGAAGCGTGATAGGGTGATTAAGAGCATGGGTTCTAGCTTGGCTCGAAATCCTGGCCCCATCACTTACTAGCTATGTGATCTTGGGCAAGTGCAGAACCTTAATCTTCAGTCTTGTCACCTATAAGATCGGTGTAATGATAAACCTTACCTCCCAGGGCTATTAGGAGGGTAGGCAAATTAATATGTTTATTATTTAACTTTAGTTTATATATATATATATATATATATATATATATATATATATATATATATATATATACAGCTCTCTTAACAGCGTATTATAGGTACCCCATAAGCGTGATTATAATTCTTGTCATTACATGATGTCTTCAATAGTTATTTTATTTAGTGGTTATACTTTCTTGCTTGAGGGAACTTGAATGTTTTTTCTTAAAGGCTTGTCTCATCTTGACTCCTATTTTCTCTACACAGTCTTTAGTTTCTCATTTGAAAATTCTTCTATCACATTTTTTTTTTCCCCTTTTTGAGTCACCCACTTCTTGCATTTTAATAGTGGGGCTGCTTTTCCAACAACTATTTATGTGGAGTCACCAATATGCCAGGCAAGGTTATGCTATGCTGAATACTTTATTTATATATTTTATGTAAACATAATTTGCTTTGTAGGCACAATGTAACAAAAGCTCTAAAGCCACAAATACATTAGACAATGTTTCAGTTCACTCCAATCAAATTTAAATGATAGAGAAGCCTTCACAGTTCCTTTAAGGCAAACTGAGACTTTCCTTACACTTTTTTCAGAAAACCAGTCACGTGACAGGAAGAAGGTGCTTAAAACGAGAGTGCATTAAACGGCTAATTTTGGCATTTTCTTTTCTTCTGTTCTTCATGGCATAACCGAACCTTGATAGTCAAACTCTAGTTTTCTCTTCTCACCCTGTATTCTGAAGTGACAAAAGGGTTTTCTTTAACCAACTGCCATTATATATGATGACTGTATTAATTTTGCTAGTTGAAAAACAGATTTGGGGAAGCATGATTTTTTTAACGCCTCTCCTCTGGACAAGAACAAAGGCCATTTGGATTCTGCACATAGAGCTCCCACTCCCCTCGCAGAGGACAGCCCTGATTTGGCCAATGGCTCTTTGTTACCCCAGCCCTAGAAAATGCCATTTCTGTCTAGCTCACCAGGAATGTCACTTGGGTAGTGGTTCTTCTTAAAACCTCATTGTCAGCTTGGTTATGGGAGAAATATGACCAAGAATACAGCATTTAGTGAAAGTGTTGGGCGGGGGGCTGTGACAAACCTCCACATTATCTTTCTAAATGGCCCAGAAATGAAATATTGGTGAGTCCTGGGGTATGAAGAGAAGATGATGTGAGTGTCTTCTTCTGAGATACTCTCATCTCTTTGCTCATCAGATGGAAGCACCCTTTCTTGTCCCCATATTTTACATGTACATTCACAATGAGGAGAAACTCCCTTCAGATAAATATTTGGCATAAATAAGTCACCATCACAAGCTTAGTGCAGGAAAAAAGAACATGATTAATGAGGTGATCGTTCTTATAAAAGGACTTTGGAAATAAAAAGGTAATTGCTGGAATGCATTCCTTCCCATCGTTTGGGGAAAGAGTTGGGTCTATCCTAAGGCTCACTGGTGGAGAGATGGGGCAATCAGGGAGCCCTCCAAGGTGTTCCAGAAGGCAAAGTGACTTGGGGTGCTAATCATGTGGGCTCCTTGTGTCTCCAGCTCTGTTCGTGAGTGAAGGAATCACCATTTGAGCCAAAAGGAGTGGGAGGAGGGAATAAGGAGCCCCCTTGTGGAGACACTGAGCCTCTCTCTCGTCCTTCAGGGGAACTGTTCACCTCAAGACATATCAAGTATGGTGGGCGGGGTATGGGGTTTCTTAAGAGTTTAGGAGCTGGAAAATTAGACAGTGGTGTATAATCAAGTAGTTTGGTCCCTGATTTCCAAAAAGCAGGGGCTTGCAAAGAGTCTGCACCATAATTTTGTATTTTAGAGGAGAGGAACTGCACATTTGGCATCAGATACTGAACATCAACCATTTGTATCGCTAGAGTTTGTTACATGTCAGAACATGCTTTGGCAAGAAAAGAGATACTCATTGATTTTTTTTCCCTAATATGGTCTACCAGGGAGGTCTTCCTTAGGGGATCCTTGGTAAAGGTAGCTGCTCACTACCTGGAAAAGAAAAGAGCAAAATCGGTAATGCCCATGGCAAGCGTGCAAACATAGGCAAATCTCAGTAATGACTTCTGAAATAGTCCCACATGTGGTGAGTTTTCTTAAAATTAAATGAAAATATATATGGCGGGTGGCCGGGGTGGAGGGATTTTGCTCATGAGACCTGGTTTCAGAGGAGAAATCTCTGTGGCTGATCCTCAAACTCATGCTGTTGACCCATCTTCTATCCTGAAAAATCCTGTATTGATGGTTAAGAACCAGTGAAGGGATCAAGCATCAGAGGCTGAGAGGAGAGTGGTTCAACCTTTTGACCAATAAACAACTAAATGGATGTAAGGAAGGTGCCTCTTAAATGGGGAGAGGGAAAGTACTATTTGGAGAGATCCTAAATGTATGGGCTCATAAAAGCACCTCCTGGCCTACCCTCCTTCTGCCAGCCACACTGGCAAGTGCTCTTGTCAGAATCATGGGTGGCTGGCAGCAAAAAGTGTCATTGGCCCGAAGAATTCTAGGACCTGGACAGTGCTTTTATGATAACATCTTTCAACCCAAACTTGTCTTTGCCCTTGTCTGGTCTCATAGGCTTTGGGCTCTGGGCTTGTATTAATTTGCAAGGCTGTTCTAGAACTGTCAAGAAGGACCCAAAGATGGATGGTTTTGAAGTAGGAGAGAGGGGAGAATGTGATACACAGATGAGGGAGGGACATAATACTGCATGGAATGGGCTTGGCACTTAATTTCAAAAACAACAGTGATCAACAGCTTTTAGCTCAGCTGACTGCAGACAAACACAACACACAGTGGACTACAGCATTTGTTCACTGGGGTACAGAAGAGCTTTCTCAACGGGCTCCTCTTGTTCCAAACCATCCTTCACATTCTCCTGCCTGGGTCCTGGGTTACTGGATAAAGGGCATCCGCTCCTTGTTCTCGCTGTCTCCCTCGTGGTCCTCCTCCTCTTCCCCCGCCTCGCTGGTCTCTGTGCTATCATTGGCCATCTGCAGTTCAACAGAGGACGTTTTAGAGGGTCTGCAGTCTGTCTCTTACCTTCTTCAAGCATCTGAGGAAGCCCCTTGGGAAGGACTTCTTTGAGGGCTAAGAGTTAGGGTTGCTTTCTTCCCAGGAAGGCATTGTGGTGCTGGCCGTCTTATGTTGGGTGTCCTAAGAAGCAGACTCTGAGATAAGGATTTGAGTGCAAATATTTGGAATTTGGGAGATGATGCCAGGAAGCACAGGTAGGGAGGGAGGACATGAGGCAGAAAAGGCAAGGAAGTCAGTACAGTGTGTGTTAATAAGTAGGCTCCTACTGTGGGCAACTGGGGCTCAGTCATGCCGGGGACCACTGGGAGCCAGTGAGGGACACACCTCACAGTTGTCCCACATGAGGAGGTAAGAAGACAAGGAATGGCTACTCTGGCATCTCTGGCAGTTATGTACATACTGGCCAAAAATGCCCCTGTGGCTGGGGGCTCTCAGACATAGGGGTCAGGTGCCGGGGGACATGGGGGCACTCAGAGCATCCACTGCACAGACTGGCCAGGGTTCAGATCTCGGTGCTGTCACTTCCTAAGAGCCAGAACAATAATGCTAACACACGTGTGTTTGTCTCCTTTGTTGTCTACATCCCCCCATTGGAATGTCATTTCTGTGAAGACGTGGACTTTGGCTCTAGCCAAAGCCTCATAAGAGCCCTCCTGAGATTCAGGAACAAGGGCCATAGCATATGCCAAGCCAGGCCCTGAGCTGTTACACTCAGAATTGGGCTTTTCAGCTCCTGCTCTGATAAGAATCCCCTGTGGTCAAACAGGCCTTCCTAAAGCCTGAGGGCCCAGTGGGACCTCATGTGTTATGGAGACAGGTGGGAAGATGATGCCAGCCATCCTGCTTAAAAGCAACAAACTGTCCTTTCCCTTTTAGCCTGCATCCCAGTTTTGTGACTAATCGCTCATTTGCACCATCATTTGATTACGTGGGTCTGCTGCGCGAGCCAGAACTGCTTGTATTTCCCCCTACCCGACCTGTGCCGGCACCTGATAGACCCTCTTGTGTTGAACTGAACGGACCCTCTGCTTTTGACTCACCAGTGGAGTCGGGGTCTTCTCTACATCCAGAATTAATTTGCCGATGTTCCCCCGGTCGTGGATCCGCTGCATGGCCTCCTTCACCTGAGAGGAGAAAAAGGGAAGCGCTGGTTGGGTGAGGAGTCGCCCAGGTGGAAAAGCCAAACCATTCGCCGCCCACCTGGGGGCGCTGTGGTTCAAGGTTAGCCGCTAAGCCAGCGATGGTTTGGGACACTGGGTGCAAATAAATTCTGGTTGTGTCACTCACGCACTCCGAGCTTGTGCAAGCCACTTGGCCTTCTGGGTCTAAGAAATGAAAGTGATAGTTCCTGAAATAAGAAGACGAAATTTTCTTAAAAAACAAAAGTCGGGGATGGGGTGGGGTGGGGAGGAGAGTATTGTGAAGTTCTAAGAGACACAGGGCGCATCAGCCAGAGTAAATTTTGACCAGTAAAATTATTTTTTTTCAGAGTCAGTTGTGCCCTGCTTACCAAAATGGTACATAACTCTGATTCATAGTTTAATTAAAATGACCCGTTGCCTAGGCTAAACTATATTCAGGAAAATTCCCTTCGGTGACTCCTGGTTTTTGGGTGGAAATTTTGTTTCCACCTACGTAGAGATTTCTCCAGAACTAGTATTCTCCCCAGAGAAGAAGACCTAGTTTTCCTTTAAATGATGGGGGCTTGTCAAATCAAGCCCCTCTAAAAAAAAGCAAGCGTGTGCCCTCGTCTGATTTATGCTTGAGCATTTCATTCTGTGGCTGTGCGGAGAATGAACTGTAGGGGGCGCTGTGAGGAGAAAATGAGATAAGGAAAGTGTAACACTACCAGACACTGGGCATGAATAGGTCCTCCACATCTCTTAGTGAAATCTAAATGGAAATACAACATCTCTTAATTTTAAAAAATGTTATAAGAGATCTAGCCTAAATATTTTTTCTAAAGTCTCAGATTTTAAAATATTTTTGTTCACTCATTCGGTCCACAAAATATTCATTAAATGTGCTTACAGGCTAGGCGCCATGGTTTTTTTGTTTTGTTTTGTTTTGTTGTTGTTGTTTTGTTTTGTTTAATTTAAGTAAGGTAGGATGTCTGTCTTGGAGGAACTCAATCTGGGGCTGATGGAGTACTGTTTGCTTAAAAAACCAAAGCTGTCTTCTCATTTGGATAAAAACTTGACAGAGACATTAAAATGTGCATACTCTAATTGCTTTTCTGGGACTTATCCTAAAGACATAATTCAAATTGTGGGGGGAAAAACTTACCATACCAAAGATACTCAATCACAGCATTGCTTTTAATGGCAAAACACTGAAGCAAGTTATATATCACAGAATAAGGGAATGGTTAAGTAAACCATGGGTCTTACATTTATGTATGGAATAGAAATATTATGTTGCGATTAAGCTGCTAATTATAAAGAATGTACAGCAGGATTAAAAGCCTTTATAATATTGCTAACCGAGAAAACTGAGGTGCATATTTTTATTTACATCCCCATAAAAACATGGACATCCTAAAATAAGTAGAAAGGGATTTGGATATATGATAAAACATTAGGTAGGGGAAATTAGTGCCTTTTAACTCCAAACATTGCCATTTGGTTATCAAATTCAAATCAGTATTTAATATAAGTTAAATGCATCTTTAAATGTAGTCTTTGGGAAACCTAGCATTGGTTAGCATCAGCCTCTTTTATAGACTGATAGTGTCATATGATTGCTAAATTTCCTGACCCTACTACATATGCCAGTATATTTCTTTTATTTCTGTGGTGAACATTGCTTTTCAAAATGCTGTTATGTCTGGTTATAACAACTCTTTACTGAGAATGTTTAAATATCATGGCAGACAGCTTCCAAAATGGCTCCCAACCGTCCTTTCCTCCAGACACTTACACCCATGTATAATCCCCTTCCCTTGAATGTGGGCTGGACCTCCTAACTTGCTTCTGACCAGCAGAATATAGCAAAAGTGATGGGATGTCACCTCCAAGATTAGGTTATAAAAGACGGATTTCTGTCTGGTAGTCTCTCTCTGACTCTTCTTGCTTTCTTCCTCTGATGACACAAACTGCCATGTTGTGCGCTGCCCTGTGGAGAGGCCCCCATGGCAAGGAACTGAGGGAGACCTCCCACCAACAGCCAATAAGGAAGCAACACCCTCAGTCCAAAAGCCCATGAGGAACTAGATTCTTCCAGCAATCAATGGGAGAGCTCAGAAGCAGATCCTTCCCCAGTTAAGTCTAGTAATGAGACTGTATCCCTAGCTGACACCTTGACTGAAGCCTTGGGAGATCCTAAGCCAAAGGACCCAGCTAAACCATGCCCAGATTCCTCACCCACATAAAGTGTGATCATAAGTGTTGTTTCAAGCCTCTAAGTTTTGGGGGTAATTTGTTATGCAGCAATACATAAGCAACCTTTTTATCTTTCCTACATAATTCTTACCTTGCAAGATCTATATTATACCCATTTTACAGGTAAGTACCTTGATGCTCAAAGATATAAGCAATTTGTCCAAAGATTATGTGGCTATCAGTGACAGAATCGTGGCTCAAACTCATGTTTGTCAGACTTCAAAACTGATGCTTTTTCCCAATTCCACCCAGACTGTGTTTAATTTAATTCTCAAAGGCAGAGGAAGGTGGTAGGTAATGTCTCACATAATGACTTCCCAGAATTCAGTTGTTTATTACCCTGGCAAGTCATTAAGCACCTGGTAACTCCTTGGAGATTCAGAACAATTTTTGTGCTGCTTCTCCAATAAGACAGAGCCTAGGGAAACTGAAAAGCTGTTTTCCTACCAGTTAAAGCGTATTGTGATACTAGAAAAAAGCCCCCTGAATGGCTGGCTCTAATCTGCATATTTTTGGGAACTTTCTTTTCTTTTCTTTCTTTTTCTTTCTTTCTTTCTTTCTTTCTTTCTTTCTTTCTTTCTTTCTTTCTTTCTCTTTCTTTCTTTCTTTCTTTCTCTTTCTTTCTTTCTTTCTTTATCTTATTTATTTGAGAGAGAGAGAGCGCGTGTACAGAAGTGGGGGGGCAGAGGGAGAGAGAGAAACTCAAACAGACTCTGAGTGTGGAGTCCAACATGGGGCTCAATCCCAGGACCCTGAGATCATGACCTGAGCCGAAACCAAGAGCAGACGCTTAACCGACTGGGCCACCCAGGGACCCCTGCGAAATGAACTGACCCCTTGAAGTTCCTTATGTGGGGGACAGTGAAAGGGTTAGGAGTCTTTCCAAGAGGTGACTGAAGTAGTCTGATCCCCAGCCATGCTGTCTGAGTTTACATCTTCTTATGCTGCTCCTGGAGATGTGAAAGAGTCCTTTTGATGACAGCTTAGAAGGAAAGAATTACCATTTTTTTTTTTAGCAATTCTTTACATGTACAGTATGGAGGCATTGCTTAATGTATGAGGCACATACAGTGCTTTTTATCTGCACACCGCGGGTTCACAGAAGAGAAACCTAACGGTGAAAATCGGACTCTGTCCCCGGTCACCATCTGAAAGGTGGGTAGAACCACTTGGGAGCTGAGAGAGCGGTTTCCCCTTTTCAGGACTCTGGACAAAAGCCAGGACAGGGCTCTGCCTCTGTACTCCAAAACTGCCCTCAAATAACCCCATCATAAGGTAGAGTCTGCAGAAAGAGACGTTGCTCCCAAATTACCAGTTTATAAACTGAGGTACCTCGGTAGGTGAGAGTGCCCAAAGCTGGTGGTGAGAACCTCCAAAAAGCTACTTGTTCTCTCTTGGGGCTAGCATTTTTCTAAGATACACTTGTGCTTAAAACCTTTTCCCATCACAGGCGCCTGGGTGGCTCAGTCATTAAGCATCTGCCTTAGGCTCAGGTCATGATCCTGGGGTCCTGGGATCGAGCCCCGCATCGGGCTCCCTGATCGGCAGGAAGCCTGCTTCTCCCTCTCCCACTCCCCCTGCTTGTGTTCCCTCTCTTGCTGTGTCTCTCTTTGTCAAATAAATAAATAAAATCTTTAAAAAACAAACAAACAAAACCTTTTCCCATCGCACTCGAGAAAAGCCTAGCAGACCTGCACTGCCTCGTGCAGGAGCCGCGAGTCACATGGGGCACTGAGCCCTTGAACCGGGGCCAGCACAGACTTCAGTGTGCTGTGAGTGTAAACCACCTGGCCGACTGCAAAGGCTTAATAAGACAATATATACCGTCTCATTCAGAATTGTTGACATCCATCGCACGTTGTGAGGATAACATGTTAAATATTCTAGGTTAAGTAAAACATATTACTAAAGTGAATTTTGCCCACGTTTTACTTTTCTGAATATGGCTACGACAAAATTGAAACTTTGAGCATGGCTCACGTTAGACTTCTGCTGGACGGCACTGGACTTGTTCTTCAGGAGCTGACGTCGGTCACTCTTTCTGGCTTCACTACTTTCTTTACACTTCCTCTGCTCCGGCCACTGGAGACTTATCTGAAGCTCACTGGGCTTCTCAGCTTTATGCCTCTGTATAGATCAGGTTCCTTCCCGGAGTGTGAAGTGCGCTGGTCCTGGAGCTAACTCACATTTGTCCTGTGGCTGGTTTAGATGCGAACCCTTCTAGGAAGCTGCTCTGCACCTCCCACCCCTGCCCCTCGCACTTGGGGTCAAGTCTCCTTTGGGCTCCCTTGGCACCTTGGGCCTTGGGCCAGCTAGTAATGTCACACTTACCCCCAGCTTAGAACTTAGCTGCTCTTCTCTACAGTACAACTCTCTGGACTGGCACCGTGCAGTAGAAATAGGAAGTGAGCTACAGATGTCCTGAAATTTCTCTAGTTACTCCCATTAACAAATGTAGAAAGAAACTGGTGAAATTAATTTTCATAATATATTTTCTTTAACCAGATCTATCCAAAATATTATCACTTTAATATATAATCAACACAATAAAGTCTTAATGAGATATTTTATATTCCTTTTTTTTTTTTCCCTTTTGTACTACGTGTTTGGAATCCAGGGTATACTTGGTACTTACATGTTTCAATTCAGATGAGCCACTCTTCAAGTGCCCAGTGGCTGCACGTGGCTCACGTCTACCATATTGGAGAGGGCAGCTCCAGATGGTGGGACAGTGGCACCAACCTCAGGGACCCCAGTGCATAGGAGTATGTAGCATATGATAGCCTCCAGGATGAATGAATGAATGAATGAATAAGCAAGTGGGTATGTGGAGAAAGTGAGATGCCATGTGGCTGAGCCACACAAGAGGTTTCTGTTTCATCTGGCCCACATCCTAGAGCTCCTGGCCCAGGCAGCTGCCTCTTGGTGGCCTGCTCAGTGCTGTCTGGGTGGCCTAGTGGAGTCTGTTTGTCATCAGGCCATGGCCCCTCACATCCAGTCTGACATACCACCGCCAGCTATGCGGCTGGCCAGATCTGGTGTTGGCAGCTGGATTTTCCAGGGCATACTCAGGCTATCCCAGCCAGAGCTGGTGTCCCATCCAGACAGTGGGAGGAAGTTTGAGTCACATCATTAAAACATCTCAAGATGCCAAGATCCTGAGGACAGAGGCTACCTGAGCTTTTTCTGATACTTCCTGTCCCTGGGAGGCCATCTTGGTACCATCCCAAGTGGATGGTGGCAGGAGGCAGTGAGATCATCACTGAGTCCTAGGCTCTGCTTTGACTCATCAGGGTCATTCCAGCAAGTTGCTTCATCTCTGCTCCTCACCTTCTTAATATGTTAAATGATAACAGCTATTCTATCCATTCATTCATGCAGTCAGTCACTCATTCAAACAGTGCCACAGCCCTGTTCAGGAGCTCTCTCTGTCCTGAAGCCCTCACAGTTTTGTTTATTAAATAGGCTAATCATAATAAAAAGAATCTCACGATTAAAAAATGTGTTCTGGATTTGTTTATTTAGCCCCCATGGATCGCAACCCATCAGAGTTGATCCCGTACCCTTGGTTCACGCTCCAACAAAGTCCACTGGCATTCGAGATGGCATTCACGCATGATCTACAGGAAAAATGAACTGGTTCATACCATGTTTGCAAAGGACCAGTAGTTACAGTCATTCTTACTTCTGTCTGCAGTGGGACTAGAAGAGGAGAGGTGGGGTTTCTGGAAGCCTGGGAAGACAGTGGTGAGTAAACACCTACAAGATCCCCTGCCATCATGAAGTTTATGGTCTTGTGGGAGACATAGACAATCAAAGAATGACTGGAAAAAATATAAGATTGCCCCTTGATAATTCTAAGATGGTGTTATAAGAATGTGGATAGGGGATTTGATCTGGTTGGGAAGATCAGGGAGGGCTTCCCTGAAGAAGTGATAACTGAGCTGGGATTTAAAGGATGAATAGGAAGTAACTAAGACAAAAAAGGAGAGGGACCATTCCAAGCAGAAGGGGCCGAATGTGAAAGGAAAGACTGAGAAGAGACCGGGGGGATGAGGACAAAGAGCAAATGTGAATGTGGGGCAAGATGCTGGCAAGCTTGGTTGGGGCCTTTGGTGCTGTATTCCAAAAAGTTTCCAAGGATACAGTGGCCACACTGACCATACAAATCTAGACTGTCTTTCCACCTCCAGTTGCCTTCTAACCGAGTAGTCCGTTTTGTCACACTTGAGTAATGAGAGTTAACAATGCTCAGTCTTTGTTGGGATCTCATTTAATGTTTCATGGTCTTCAATTTCCTTTTGAATGGTGTGAAAGGCACAAAGTCATTAGGGTACAAATGACACCACTTAATAATCAAAGCATTTGGCTTATGCCATGAATAATAATAAGCCTAGCCACCTAAAATAGGAAAAAAAAATTAAGATGGGTTATTCCATGGATCACTGTGCCTATTAGGTGATAAATTAAAAGGTTTGAAAAGGAAGAAATGAGTAATACTATAATTAAGGAGCACATCTACCAATGTCATCTATGGAAGATTACTCACATTAACAACAGCCATCTTTGGGAAGGCTTAAAATACAAAGTGGGTGTTGAAAAGTAACACATTCATTGCAAGTAGACTTGGAATCTGGAATTTCTGTGTTTTGTCAAGTAGCTCCAGGAGTCTAAAGTGAGTGAGCCCCCAGATCTTGACCTAGATGGAAGAGTGACCAAAGAAGTAAAATGTCAGGGACTGTGGATTGACCCACTTGGGAAGACAGAAAAAAGATTCAGTCAGCTGCTCTTTTGGACCAGTTGCACATGCGGTCTTTGCAACAATGCAGGGTGTGGACTAGGATGCAGAAAAGGAGGTGACAAGGGTGCAGAACTGAAGGAGGCACTCACTCTCAGGGTCATGCAGGTGCTGCGTTAGCACATGAGAGGAAGCCCCTCTTACCTTTTAACCCTTGTCACCTGTCTGGCCCCACCCTAGTTCTGGTCCTCAGGGATGGCTGTTATTTTCTTTAAAAGGGGAAACATTAAGTAGCTTTCAGAAGCATCTGCTTGGCCACTGGATAATGGAGATGCTCCGAGAGGATTTTTCAAGGGGCTGTTAATAGGAACACTGGCTGAAAAGAGATAAAGAACATTCTGAGTGTGAGGAAGAAGGAAGGCAAGGAAGAAAACAAAACTAGAATCTGGATGGAGTAACTGGTCCTTTTTCCTTCATGGGTACTTGGATGACACTGACTCTTTTGACCAAAAATATATCGTGGTCATGAGGGGTTCAAATGAATTAAACATTGAGCCAAAAGCCAGGTTATTCTCAGAAATCTGTAATCCATAATCAAGCCAAACTATATATTCTTACCCTGTTGTATTTTGAACTAAAGCAAAAGATGAAAAACAAGCCAGTGAATTTTCTCCACTGTTTGTTTTATCTTATTTAACCATGTTTCCCACTGTTGGATTTGGATGGTTGGATAGAATTGAAGTGGACACTCAGTGGATGCTTATTCCAACATGAGAGTGTTGGATGCTTATTCCAACGTGAGAGTGAGGTTTCTGGGGAGGAGGAGGAAAGGTTCAGGAGAGAATTCCTGCTCCCTGCAGAAAAATATCTGTTGTACAATCCATAAGAGGGACATTTGAACTGTGATGGGGCACAAAAGAGGACGCTGTTGGGGATGGGACAAGGATGAAAACCAAGGAAGTAACTCTTAGTTTGAGACTTGAAGTTCGAGTAGAAGGTTGTCACTCAGCCAATAGAAGGACATATAACTAATCCAAGGACATATTGCTCAACTCAGAGAATGAGTCATTGATGGCCATAAGAACATGGAGGGTGATGATGAGTTACGCTTTGAAAATCCTCATGAATTGCTTAAGCTCCTCAAGTCCGCTGGACATGGGTAAAAAATAACCTGAGCCCCCTCCCCGTCAGGAAATTCCACATGATGGTGGCAGAACTTGCAAAATATAATTCCAACTCTTTGGTCCTTTGCTTTGACTCTTTTAGCAAAATCCTCTAACTAGGGAGAGTCACTATATTTCTGCTCAGAGAACTCTGGTTCCTTACTAAGAATATAACTACCTTGCTTGCAGATGATCTGGTTTTATTTAGTCACAGATTGATAACTACGCCATTCCATGATAACTGCGGGCTTTCAGCTGGAGCTGCCAGACATGACAGTTTATGGAGAAGGGTTAGAACTCTAAGGAGGCCAGAGACCCTTCAAAATCGTGAAAGTTCTCAGAGGGGTAGCCATGTTTTCAAAAGAATGACAGCCAGACCTGCTGACCTTTAGGAATTACAGGTTAGAAGGCAGAGGTGACTTTCTTTAGGCTTGGAGAGAAAGGGCTTGCTTGCGGGTGTTTGGGGACAATTTTAGTACCTAAGGGAATTGAGA